>NW_027207644.1:0-164618 GCF_963455315.2 Globicephala melas | reverse complement strand
AAGAGGAATTAACCAAAGGCTCAGCGTGCCGTGCCGAAACAAGATTAGGGCCTGAAGCCATCCTGCGGTGTTGCGGCCAGGTCACAAGAAAGCGAGTTGAAGAAAGGAGCTCACGGGCACTGTAATTCACAAACCTGCAGAGTTATAAATGACAGCTATCGTCCAAAAATATACTGAAGTAAGGCTGCCAAGAGGACTCGAAAGCGGGGCAGAATTGCAGGAAACCGATTTCAGGAGGTAGACTGGAATTGCATTGAAAGCATAGGAAAAGAGGCAGAACGTCCACAATGATGCACTTGGCCAAAAAGGGCGTATGCGTTTTTTCCTGAATATATTCAGGAAAAAACGCATACGCCCTTTTTGGCCAACCAAGCAAGCTTGCAAAGGAAATCTGCACTACAATGAAGTCTCACTTCCCCCCGGTCAAAAGGGCCATCTGAAAAAAGTGTAAAATCCAGAAAGGCAGGACAGGCCATGGAGAACTGGGAGCCTTGTTATGCTGATGGGCGGGATGTAAATTGCCAACAGACACTCGGGAGAAGTGTATGGTGTTTCCTGAAACATCTAAAAAACAAAGCAACAGAGCCTAGGGCACTTCCACTTATGGTCCTATAGCTTAGGGAAATTAAAATCAAAAAGACACAGCCACCCCAAAGTTTGGGACGCCTCTGTTTACAAGAACCTCGTTTACAGTACAAGTTCAACATCGCAGAAAGTGAAAAATGGATAAAGAAGGTGTGGTATTTACTCACAAAGCAATATCACTCAGCAATGAAATCTATGTCATCAGGCCCTTAGCAGCACAATGAGTGGATTCAGGTATGATGATTCTAACTGAAATAAGTCACACAGAAAAAGAAACATCATAAGATATCAGTAATACACGGAATGTAAACTTGGCTACACAGGAACTGAATTACAGAACAGAACAGGGTCTCAAATTTAGAAAACCAACTTATGCTTGCTTAAGGGGAAAGGTGAGTTGGGGTGCTGCATGAAACCAGAGATTGAAACGAGCACAGATAAAGTTCCTTAAGCCAAATATGGAATAGACAAGAGCTACTCCTTGCTCAACGAAATGGACTCAACACCGCATATTAAACGCCTAAGAATGTACCTGACTAGTAAGTATCTTAAAACCTATGGATTGCTATGTCTCCAAAAGAGAATCAAGCATGTGTACAGGGGCATAAACGCAGCAGTGATAAGATTGGAGAGGTTCGGTGAGCAAATGAAGACCCTTTGAAGTCATATTGCATGGTACCCATTCCACGGGTTTCAACTACCCAGGTTTAAGGTATTCTTCCTTCAGCTAAAACATGCATGTGGAACTTAGAGTATGATCAACCATGTGATCGGGAGACGTGTTCAAATATGTCTCAGTTTTCGTACCCTGGTACTCGGGTGCAACATTCCAGACGCTTTACTAACACTCTCCCGACTTGTAGAGTCCGTCCCTTTAATCTCCTGTCTGGCCCAGTTTGCAATTTCTGCGGAAGATGAACAGGAATAGCGAGAACCAATGAGAGACTAGCTGGACGTGTCTGGACGGGCAAATTTAACTCTCATTTCCCACCAGGAAGAGGAATTAACCAAAGGCTCAGCGTGCCGTGCCGGAACCAGATTAGGGCCTGAAGCCATCCTGCGGTGTTGCGGCCAGGTCACAAGAAAGCGAGTTGAAGAAAGGAGCTCAGGGGCACTGTAATTCACAAACCTGCAGAGTTATAAATGACAGCTATCGTCCAAAAATATACTGAAGTAAGGCTGCCAAGAGGACTTGAAAGCGGGGCAGAATTGCAGGAAACCGATTTCAGGAGGTAGACTGGAATTGCTTTGAAAGCATAGGAAAAGAGGCAGAACGTCCACAATGATGCACTTGGCCAAAAAGGGCGTATGCGTTTTTTCCTGAATATATTCAGGAAAAAACGCATACGCCCTTTTTGGCCAACCAAGCAAGCTTGCAAAGGAAATCTGCACTACAATGAAGTCTCACTTCCCCCCGGTCAAAAGGGCCATCTGAAAAAAGTGTAAAATCCAGAAAGGCAGGACAGGCCATGGAGAACTGGGAGCCTTGTTATGCTGATGGGCGGGATGTAAATTGCCAACAGACACTCGGGAGAAGTGTATGGTGTTTCCTGAAACATCTAAAAAACAAAGCAACAGAGCCTAGGGCACTTCCACTTATGGTCCTATAGCTTAGGGAAATTAAAAGCAAAAAGACACAGCCACCCCAAAGTTTGGGACGCCTCTGTTTACAAGAACCTCGTTTACAGTACAAGTTCAACATCGCAGAAAGTGAAAAATGGATAAAGAACTTGTGGTACTTACGTATAATGCAGTATCACTCAGCAATGAAATCTATGTCATCAGGCCCGTAGCAGCATAATGAGTGGATTCAGGTACGATGATTCTCACTGAAATAAATCACACAGAAAAAGAAACATCATAAGATATCAGTAATACACGGAATGTAAACTTGGCTACACAGGAACTGAATTCCAAAACAGAACAGGGTCTCAAATTTAGAAAACCAACTTATGCTTGCTTAAGGGGAAAGGTGAGTTGGGGTGCTGCATAAAACCAGAGATTGAAATGAGCACAGATAAAGTTCCTTAAGCCAAATATGGAATAGACAAGAGCTACTCCTTGCTCAACGAAATGGACTCAACACCCCATATTAAACGCCTAAGAATGTACCTGACTAGTAAGTATCTTAAAACCTATGGATTGCTATGTCTCCAAAAGAGAATCAAGCGTGTGTACAGGGGCATAAACGCAGCAGTGATAGGATTGGAGAGGTTCGGTGAGCAAATGAAGACCCTTTGAAGTCATATTGCATGGTACCCATTCCACGGGTCTCAACTCTCCAGGTTTAAGGTATTCTTCCTTCAGCTAAAACACGCATGTGGCACCCAGAGTATGATCAACCATGTGAATGGGAGACGTGTTCAAATATGTCTCAGTTTTCGTACCCTGGTACTCGGGTGCAACATTCCAGACGCTTTACTAACACTCTCCCCACTTGGAGAGTCCGTCCCTTTAATCTCCTGTTTGGTCCAGTTTGCAATTTCTGCGGAAGATGAACAGGAATAGCGAGAACCAATGAGAGACTAGCTGGAGGTGTCTGGACGGGCAAATTTAACTCTCATTTCCCACCAGGAAGAGGAATGAACCAAAGGCTCAGCGTGCCGTGCCGGAACCAGATTACGGCCTGAAGCCATCCTGCGGTGTTGCGGCGAGCTCAAAAGAAAGCGAGTTGAAGAAAGGAGCTCAGGGGCACTGTAATTCACAAACCTGCAGAGTTATAAATGACAGCTATCGTCGAAAAATATACTGAAGTAAGGCTGCCAAGAGGACTCGAAAGCGGGGCAGAATTGCAGGAAACCGATTTCAGGAGGTAGACTGGAATTGCATTGAAAGCATAGGAAAAGAGGCAGAACGTCCACAATGATGCACTTGGCCAAAAAGGGCGTATGCGTTTTTTCCTGAATATATTCAGGAAAAAACGCATACGCCCTTTTTGGCCAACCAAGCAAGCTTGCAAAGGAAATCTGCACTACAATGAAGTCTCACTTCCCCCCGGTCAAAAGGGCCATCTGAAAAAAGTGTAAAATCCAGAAAGGCAGGACAGGCCATGGAGAACTGGGAGCCTTGTTATGCTGATGGGCAGGATGTAAATTGCCAACAGACACTCGGGAGAAGTGTATGGTGTTTCCTGAAACATCTAAAAAACAAAGCAACAGAGCCTAGGGCACTTCCACTTATGGTCCTATAGCTTAGGGAAATTAAAATCAAAAAGACACAGCCACCCCAAAGTTTGGGACGCCTCTGTTTACAAGAACCTCGTTTACAGTACAAGTTCAACATCGCAGAAAGTGAAAAATGGATAAAGAAGTTGTGGTATTTACTTACAAAGCAATATCACTCAGCAATGAAATCTATGTCATCAGGCCCGTAGCAGCATAATGAGTGGATTCAGGTACGATGATTCTCACTGAAATAAGTCACACAGAAAAAGAAACATCATAAGATATCAGTAATACACGGAATGTAAACTTGGCTACACAGGAACTGAATTACAGAACAGAACAGGGTCTCAAATTTACAAAACCAACTTATGCTTGCTTAAGGGGAAAGGTGAGTTGGGGTGCTGCATAAAACCAGAGATTGAAACGAGCACAGATAAAGTTCCTTAAGCCAAATATGGAATAGACAAGAGCTACTCCTTGCTCAACGAAATGGACTCAACACCCCATATTAAACGCCTAAGAATGTACCTGACTAGTAAGTATCTTAAAACCTATGGATTGCTATGTCTCCAAAAGAGAATCAAGCGTGTGTACAGGGGCATAAACGCAGCAGTGATAGGATTGGAGAGGTTCGGTGAGCAAATGAAGACCCTTTGAAGTCATATTGCATGGTACCCATTCCACGGGTCTCAACTCTCCAGGTTTAAGGTATTCTTCCTTCAGCTAAAACATGCATGTGGAACCCAGAGTATGATCAACCATGTGAACGGGAGACGTGTTCAAATATGTCTCAGTTTTCCTCCCCTGGTACTCGGGTGCAACAATCCAGATGCTTTACTAACACTCTCCCCACTTGGAGAGTCCATCCCTTTAATCTCCTGTTTGGCCCAGTTTGCAATTTCTGCGGAAGATGAACAGGAATAGGGAACACCAATGAGAGACTAGCTGGAGGTGTCTGGACGGGCAAATTTAACTCTCATTTCCCACCAGGAAGAGGAAATAACCAAAGGCTCAGCGTGCCGTGCCGGAACCAGATTAGGGCCTGAAGCCATCCTGCGGTGTTGCGGCCAGCTCAAAAGAAAGCGAGTTGAAGAAAGGAGCTCAGGGGCACTGTAATTCACAAACCTGCAGAGTTATAAATGACAGCTATCGTCCAAAAATATACTGAAGTAAGGCTGCCAAGAGGACTTGAAAGCGGGGCAGAATTGCAGGAAACCGATTTCAGGAGGTAGACTGGAATTGCATTGAAAGCATAGGAAAAGAGGCAGAACGTCCACAATGATGCACTTGGCCAAAAAGGGCGTATGCGTTTTTTCCTGAATATATTCAGGAAAAAACGCATACGCCCTTTTTGGCCAACCAAGCAAGCTTGCAAAGGAAATCTGCACTACAATGAAGTCTCACTTCCCCCCGGTCAAAAGGGCCATCTGAAAAAAGTGTAAAATCCAGAAAGGCAGGACAGGCCATGGAGAACTGGGAGCCTTGTTATGCTGATGGGCGGGATGTAAATTGCCAACAGACACTCGGGAGAAGTGTATGGTGTTTCCGGAAACATCTAAACAACAAAGCAACAGAGCCTTGGGCACTTCCACTTATGGTCCTATAGCTTAGGGAAATTAAAATCAAAAAGACACAGCCACCCCAAAGTTTGGGATGCCTCTGTTTACAAGAACCTCGTTTACCGTACAAGTTCAATATCACAGAAAGTGAAAAATGGATAAAGAACTTGTGGTACTTACGTACAATGCAGTATCACTCAGCAATGAAATCTATGTCATCAGGCCCGTAGCAGCATAATGAGTGGATTCAGGTACGATGATTCTAACTGAAATAAGTCACACAGAAAATGAAACATCATAAGGTATCACTAATGCACGGAATGTGAACTTGGCTACACATGAACTGAATTACAAAACAGAACAGGGTCTCAAGTTTAGAAAACCAACTTATGCCTGCTTAAGGGGAAAGGTGAGTTGGGGTGCTGCATAAAAGCAGAGTTTGAAATTAGCACAGATACCGTTCCATAAGCCAAATATGTAATAGACTAGACCTACCCCTTGCTCAACGAAATGGATTCAACAATGAGGTATCACCTCACACCTGGTAGAATAGGCATCATAGAAAATCTACAAACAAAAAATGCTGGAAAGGGTGTGGAGAAAAGGAACCCTCTTCCACTACTGTTGGGAATATAAATTGATACAGTCATTATGGAGAACAATATGGAATTTCTTATGAAACTAACAATAGAATTACCATATGATACAGCAATCCCAGTACTGGACATATACCCAGAAAAAACCATAAATCAAAAAGAGTCATTCACCGCAATGTTCATTGCATCACTATTTACAATATCGAGGTAATGGAAGCAACTTAAATGCCCACAGACAGACGAATGCATAAAGCTGTGGTACATATATAAAATGGAATATTACTAAGCCATGAAAAGGAATGAAATTGGGTCATTTGTAGAGACGTCGATGGATCTAGAGACTGTCATACAGAGTGAAGTAAGTCTGAAAGAGAAAAACAAATCTTGTATATTCATGCATATATGTGGAACCTAGAAAAACTGTACAGATTAACCATTTTGCAAGGCATAAATAGAGCAACAGATGTAGACAACAAACGTATGGACAACAAGGGGGGAAAGCTGTTGGGGGGGTGGTGGTGGGAGGAGTTGAGAGACTGGGATTGGCATGTATACATTTATATGTATAAAATAGATAACCAATAAGAACCTGCTGTATAAAAACATAAAATAAAATTCAAAATTAAAAAGAAATAAAATTTAAAAAATAAAACAAAAAACAATTATTCCCTGCACATACATGTATTTATATGAATAAATTATTTCCATGCTTATATCTGTAAATACAAAAAAGAGGAATAAAATCTACCTTGAACCAAAAACGAAAAAGAGAAAAAAAACACAGAACCCACCAGTTACACAGAGGAAAACCGTATCAGGGCACTTGCTCCAGTTGTAAACAATTCTGAAGTTGGTCAGTGGTGGGGAATCGTCTCCCATTCAGCCAGCAGCCCCCACGCAACAAGCGTCCTCATTGCAAAGCTGGGGCACCGTGCCGAGGCATCTGTGAGTAAACGTGAGCTGAGCCCCGGGCCAGTTGCTGCTGAACTATTCCCACCCGTCCCAGGTAAAACACCTGAATATATACAAGGACTTGAAAGCCTAGAGGAAGGGCCATAGAGCCACACGAGTGACAGCATGCCGGCCGACTTGGTGCCTGCAGGCCAGCCAGGATGGTCCTGGCCCTGGGTGCTCTTCTGGAAGATTTCCATTTCCCTGCCTGAGATACCCGTCCTGTCCCTGCCCCCACGGCTTTTTTCCTTCCTCACCTCTGCCCAGGGAGAAATTCCAGCAGCAGGTATGGGTGACACATCCTCTTCTTTAGCAGGTGGCAGCCTGGCAACTGCTGCAGAAAGTCCAGCAGAGCCCCACTCACACTGGGCCACCCACAAAGCCGTGGCCTCTCACTCCCTCCCACCAGCCCAGCCCCGAGACTGCTGACAGGGCAGAGAAAATGGCGTCAGGCACGGCTGCAGGGGCTCTTGCTGCCTGGAGTGGTATTTATATTGATCTCAACCCAGGCACACCTGGGGAGGGCTGGCCGGCACGGTAAGGCTGCCCAGGTCAGCCAATCATCACCCCTCAGGGGCTCACAGTTGCAGAAAATGGAACTTGTTGAACCGGCCAGGTCCAAGGAACAGGTGTGGGCTCCTGAGAGTCAGGATAGACAAGGGGCTGCAGCTTTGGCTTGTTTTCTAATCATTTTATCTGGCCCATGAGTGGGAGACAACTTCAAGAAAACCCTCTCCTAATGAGAGGAACCCAGGAGTCAGGGAGAGGAGGGGTGGGTGGTGGTTGGAGACAGAGGCCTGGTGCCCCGGGTGCAGTGGAAGTCTCTGGAAGACCAGGTGGAGGGAGGCCTCACGGAGTGATGCCCAGGGTCACAGACCTGTCGCAGCTGCTGTTTGTTAGTTCAAGTCCTGCTCTGAGGTGCTCTGTGTCAGCTCTGAGCGACAGGTGAGCTGGGGGTGCTCTGCAATGAGGGCTATGTGCACGGTTCCTGTGTGCCCAGCCCTGCCACGGTACCTGCAAGGGTAGCTCTGTATCCTGGGAGGGCCCTGACCACGAGAGCCCCGTGGGCTGGGGTGGGGGTGGGGTACCTGCCCAGGTGAGCTCCATATTCTGGGATTGGTCTGACCACGAGAGCCCCATGGGCTGCTGGGGACCTGGTAAAGGATGTCAGGACAGTCAGTGAAGCCACCGAGGATATACCTCCAGTTGCTCCTAATTCCTACACCCTGCTGGTCATTCTACCAACCACCAGGACATGGTATTCTGTATTAGTCTTCAATGATGCCTTCTTTTGTATTCCATTAGTCCCAGAGTCACAAGAAATTTTGGCTTGTGAGTGGCAGGACTCAACATACAACTAAAACAATACTTCCGGGCCTTTCGGCCCCAAGGGTGCAAAAATTCCCACACCATCTTTGGGGAAAGCTTAGCTAAAGACCTAAAAGTTCTACCTCTGGAAAAGGAAACCCTCCTTCAATATGCAGACGACATTCTGATCGCCAGCCCTACTAAGGAGGCCTCTGAACTACCAAGCCAATAAAGGATAGAAGTTGTCCAAGAAAAAGCTCAAATATCACAGACTGCGGTGACCTGCCTGGGCTTCATTCTCACAGAAGGTCAGAGAAGCCCATCCCAGGAAAGGGAAGAAACCATTTTCAGCCTTACCCCTTTCTAAAACTAGAAGACAGCTTAGGGGTTCCTGGGGAGGCCAGGGTTTGCTGCTTCTGGATCCCTAACTACAGTCTACTAGCTGGGCCTCTATATGAAACACTGAAAGGAAAAGATGATGATCCTTTGGAATAGAATCCAGAAGTGGCCTTTCAAGAATGGAAAGAGCAGTCAATTCAGACCCTTGCCCTGGAACTCCCTAATTTAGCTAAACCCTTTGACCTTTACATTCCCGGTGAAAGGTGAATCGCCATTGGAGAATTAGTGCAAAAACTGGGACCACTTGAAATGGAACAATGCAAGAATGCCATCCAGGTAGGATAAACTACGGTCACTAAGGGGCTTGGCCCACTGCCACATCTGGCCAAGATAATGGCGGTATCTAAAAACCTGGAAATCAGCAGCCCAAAAGGCCACCTCCCTCCTAAGGGAAAAGGACCCCACGTGGTGATCCTAACCACCAACCATGCCCTGAAGTTGCAGGGTTCGCTCCGTGGGCACACCGACCTTGAGTGAGGAGGCCCTCCAACTCCAACATCCAGAGAGATAACCGGGGGCAACAGGGCACCATGACGACTCGTGTGAACATCACTTGACCTGGAGTTTCTCTCATAAAACAACAAGAGTGTGTCCCAAAAGAGTAGACTACTGCTTGCAGGACTTACTGCACCCAGAGGGGAGCTAATAATCTTGGCGGGGGAACGGTATATCACACTGTCACCATAGAAAAGCCTACAGACACCGTGATGATGGTGGCCAATAAGACCGGCTGGACTCCTGTTTACTTCAAAAGGCTGTTGACTCAGTGGCCATCATGGTCCTTGATCACCACTGACCCTGGACTGTCTGGGAGTTGAGCGGGCAGGGCTCTGACACCTGGTGCTGTTTGTACGTTAATTCAGGGGCCTAATTGAAGAAAGCGCAGACTACTGGTCAGAGCATCTAGGCTGGCAGAAACGGTCAGCCTAAGGTGGCCGAACAAATGTGGGGCGGGGTGAAACCGGCCCCCACAGCGTCTCTGCACATCTCTTTCCTGGACCCTTAAAGGTCATTAGAATCTATAACACTTCCAATGCTGGTGCTCAGGTGGACGAGCAGGGAGGCAGGGGTCCTGGGGACAATCAACGTCACCGGGAGGCTGCTGGGGAGAAGCTCTGACCCTCGCCCCAGGGTATGAGGGCTCCCAACTCAGCACTCAGCAGTTACAGAAGAAGGGTCTGCACCCTCAGCACTCCAAGAATGAGGAACAGGACAAAAGGCAGAGGAGGGGTTTGTCCCCAGCAAAGCCCATTAAAAATCCCTGGGAGATAAAAATAGAATCTGGGCAATAAAGTCAAGTCTAACCTTTTTTATCCTTTGTGCTTTGTCTAATTTCACGTGCTCCTAGGGTCCCGCATGCAGAGGTTCCACACCCGGCACTTCAGACCAGATTTCCTAGTGCAGAATGGCTGGGTCGACACCTCAGCTCCTGGGGCCCAGTGCAGACTCCACGATATAGAGCCTGAGCTACAGCCAACCCGGCCCTCGAGAGCTCCGCACCCTCCCTCCCACTGACTCTGACAGGATCTCTACACAGCAGCCCAGCCCACAGCCCACAGCCCACGGGGTAGTGCATGCTCTCACCTCTCCATTCTCTGATCAAAATATAAAGTTTCCTTTGCTTGTGAACCAAACTCAGTCTCGATCTGTTGGCCCCAATGACACTGGGCAGGGGGACACTTGTTGGGGTCCACTCTGGAAGATCAGTAACAGA
Organism: Globicephala melas; assembly: GCF_963455315.2. Taxonomy (NCBI): domain Eukaryota; kingdom Metazoa; phylum Chordata; class Mammalia; order Artiodactyla; family Delphinidae; genus Globicephala; species Globicephala melas. Next base: position 154,342 of record NW_027207644.1, on the reverse strand, counting down.
AATTGAGACTATTGTAACCTCAATGAACAGATGTGTGAGCCAAACTGTAGTTAACATAGAACAGTGTATAAGGCTCGGGTAAAATAAGATGTTTCTAACACTTCCATTTGATATTTCCATCACTTTATTATAAGCAAGTTCAGTGAAAAGGTTTGTCTTATTTGTCAGGTCAATATTAGAGAAATGAAGTGATTTCTTTCCAAGGATGTACATCTAATAATCTTGGTTAAACCTTCAATCTTGTTTTAAATGCTTTTCCATTGAAAATGATACCTCTCTTTCAGCTCCCCCATTTCTGAGAAGTATAAAATCTTATAATTTATTATTACCAAAGGGGAAAGGTGGGAGGAGGGATAAATTAACAGTTTGGGATTAACACATACACACTGCTATGTATAAAATAGATCATCAACAAGGAACTACTGTATAGCACAGGGAACTACACTCAACATTTTGCAATAACCTATAAGGGGAAATAATCTGAAAAAGAATAGATATTTTTATTGACATCATCTATCAATGACAGTTAAAGTGTAACCTAAGGGAAGCTGGTGGTGAGTGCTTCTGACCCTGAAGACTTCAATCATCTAAAGTTTGGACTCTGCCTACTTCCCATGGCCCTTAATGAACATATGTGTAGCCGTAACTTAAAAACTTCCCCAGTTTGGGTTTCGGGGAGACACTGATTTTGAAAAAGCCCTGGTGTTCTCCTTACATGAATGGGACTCTTCCTACTGCTAAAACATGTCTGTCACACCCAGAGGATGGTATACCGTCTGATCGGGAAGAGTTTGGAAAAGGCATCTCATCTCCTCATCTCCTGGTGCTCGGGTTCACCCCTCCAGCGTCTTTACTAACAGTCTCCCCACTTGGAGATGTCAGCACTGTCAACATCCTGTTGCGTACAGTTTGGAATTTGTCCAGAGGATGAAGCGGAAGGATGAGGAACAATGAGAGACAAGTCCTAGGTGTTCAGACAGGCACATGTCACTCTAATTTCCAATCAGGAAGACGAATTGACCAAAGGCTAGGGTTGCCCATGGAAACAATATAGGGCTTGAGGAAATCCCGCTGCTTTGTGGCCAGTTCCCATAAACACAAGTTGAACAATGGAACTCAGGGGCAGTAAAATTCACAAAACTGCAGAGTTGAAAATATCCATCACTGAAAAATGTCTTGAGGAAAGTCAGAAAAAAGGACTTGTAAGCAAGGGAGAATGGCAGGAAAGGGATTTGAGGAGGTAGAAAGGACTCGCCATTAAGCACAAGAAAAGGAGCTGAACATTGCCAACATTGCAGTTGGCCAAAAAGGGTGTATGCGTTTTTTTCTGTATATATTCAAGAAAAGGGCATACACTTTTTTAGCCAACCAAACAGATGGGCACTGGAAGTCAATACTACAAAAGATATCACTTCGCATCAGTCAGAAGAGCCATCCTCATAAAGCGTAAACAACAGAAATGCAGGACAGGGCAACGAGAAGAGGGAGCCCTGTGAGACTTATAGTGGAAATGTATATTGCCAACGGCCATTCTGGAGAAGTGTATTGTATTTACTAAAGCATCTAAAAAATGAGCTACAGAGCATAGGGCACTTGCACTCATGGGCGTATATCTTGGGAAAAACAAAAATCGAGAGGACACAGGCACCCCAATGTTTACCCCCTCTCTGTTTAAAAGATCCTCGACTAGGATATAACTTAAATGTCTCTGGAGGGGAAAAATGGATAGAGATGTGGTACTTAGGTAGAGTGGAATATTATTCAGCCTGGAAATCAATGAAATATGGCCAGTTGTAACAACTCCGGAGGAGTTACGTATGATCATTCTAAGTGACAGAATTCAAAAAGAAAAAGACACATATCATAAGATATCACTTAAAGGTGGAATCCAAAATGGCTACACATGAAATAAATTACAAAACAAAAACATAGTCAAATATGTAGAAAACACGCATAAGGCTGCTAAACGGGAAAGGTGGGGAGGGGTGAGGCATCATCCAGGAGGTTGAAATTAGCAAAGATACCATTCCAAATACCAAACTGATAATCAACAAGGCCTACACGGTAGCTAAAAGAACTGCACTCAGCACACTCAAGTCACCGGAAAAGAATATATACGACTGGTAAGAATCTGAAAAAGAATTTATTGATGTCTCTCTGTACGTGAATCAAGTGGATGTACAGCAGCAAGAAACAGAGCTTTGAAAATCAGCTGTAACCAATATAGTAATAAATTGAAAAAAATAAACGACAGAGAGACAGAGAAAACCTCTTACAACTTTTCCTCAGGGACGGTGATGCAACATGGATTGAACACATCTAGACCCACAGCAGGATGAGACATAAGGCTGGAAACTGTTTGCGCTAAGAGAAATGTGAGGTTGGGTGAGGAAATGCACACCCTTTAAAGTAATACTACCTGGTACCCATTCAATGGGTCCCAAATCTGCAGGTTCAAGGGATCTTCCTATAGCTAAAACATGCATGGAAAACCCAGAGGACTGTACACCATGTGATCGGGAGATGTGTCTAAAATGCACCTCATTTATCCTCTCCTGGTGCTCCTGTTCACCATTCCAGCCACGCTACTTAGAATCTCCCCACTTGGAGAATCAGCACATTTAAACTTCTGTTTCACACATTTTGCAAATTGTGAGGAGGATGAACGGGAAGAGGGGGAACCAATGAGAGAATAGTTGTAGGGGTTTGGACGGGCACATATCACTCTAATTTCCCATTAAGAATAAGAATTAAAGAAAGGCTCAGCCTGCCTCGCCGGAGCCAAAATAGGGCCTGAAGCAATCCTGCGGGTTTGAGGCCAGCTCACAAAAGAACAACTTAAAAAATGGAGCTCAGGGTCACTGCAATTCACAAACCTGCAGAGTTATAAATGAAAACTAACGTCCAAAAATATGTTGAGGTAAGGCAAAGAAGAGGATCTGAATGCAAGACAGAATTGCAAGAAACAGATTTCAAGAGATAGATTGGACTCGTCTTTAACGCACATGAAAAGCGGCAGAATTTCGACAATGATGCAGTTGGCCCAAAAGGGCGTATGCGTTTTTTCCTGATTATATCTAGGAAAAAACGCATACGCACTTTATGGGCAACGAAGCAAGCAAGCAATGCAAATGTGCACAACAAAGAAGTCTCATTTCCCACCGGTCAAAAGGGCCATCCTAAAAAATTGTAAAAACCAGAAATGCAGGACAGGCCATGGAGAACAGGGAGCCTTTATACGCTGATGGGCAGTGTGTGGACTGCCGAGAGCCACTCTGGAGAAGTGTATGGTGGTTCCTAAATCATCTAAAAAACAGAGCTACAGAGCATAGGACACTTCCAATCATGGGAGTATATCTAGGGAAGTCTAAAAATCAACAAGACACAAGCACACCACAGTTTAGGGCTACTCTGTTTACAAGAACCTCAACTTCAGTACACCTTAAATATCCCAGGAAAGAGAACAATGGATAAAGAAGATGTGGTACTTATGTACAATTTCTTCACCATGAAATCAATGTAATAAGGCTAGTAGAAGGATAAAGAGTGGATTTAGGTCCGATAATACTACTTGAAATAAGTCAAACAGAAAAAGAAACATATCATAAGATATCACTTATAGAGGGAGGGTAAATATGGCTGCACAAGAAATGAATTACAGAACAGAACAGTGTCTCACATTTAGAAAACACACTTATGTCAGCTTAAGGGGAAAGGAGAGGTGGGGTGATGCATAAAACCAGAGTTTGAAATTAGCACAGATACCGTTCAATAAACCAAATAGGTATTAGACAAGATCTACACCTTGCTCAATGAACTGGCCTCAACACACCCTATACACCACAGAGAAATATATCTGAGTAATAAGAATCTTAAAACCCATGTATTGATATATCTCCATAAGGGAATCAAGTGTGTGCAGAGCGGCACAAACACAGCAGTGAAAATGAGCTAAACCCCATTATAGAAATAAATTTTAAAAACAAAACGCTGAAACAATGAAAGAGAGAAAAATTCTTACAAAATTCGCTCAGGGGCTGTGATGCAACCTGGATTGACCACATATAAACCCACAGCTGGATAAGACATAAGGCTGGACACTTGGGGCTGAGAGGATTGGTGAGCTTTGGTGAGCAACTGCCGAAAGTTTAATGCAATACTTCATGCTACTCAGTCCAAGGGTCCCAACACTCCAGGTTGAAGGGAATCTTCCTACAGCTAAACCATGCTTGGGAAACCCAGCGACTGGTATACCATATGATCGGGAAAGGTTTCTAAAACACACCTCATTTTTCCTCTCCTGGGGCTCCGGATCGACATTCCAGCCGCTTTACTAACAACATCCCCACATGGAGAGTCAATGCCTTTAAGTTCTGGTATCGCACAGTCTGCAGTTAGTGCGGAGGATGAATGGGAATAGGGGGAACCAGTGAGAAAACTAGCTGTAGCGGTTTCAATGGGCACATGTCACTCTAATTTCACATCAGTAAGAAGAATTAACCAAAGGCACAGCAAGGTGCCCCAGAAGAAGAATAGAGCTTCAAGGAATCCTGTGGTTATGGGGCAAGATCACAAAAATAAGAGCTGAAAAATGGAGCTAAGGGCCACTGCAATTCAAAAACCTGCAGTTATAAAGGCCAACTATTTTCAAACAATATATTGAGGTAAGGCTATGAAGAAGCATTGAAAGCAAGGCAGAATTGCAGGAAACCGATTTCAGGAGATACACTGGAATTGCATTGAAAACATATGAAGAGAGTCAGAACCTCGACAATGATGCACTTGGCCAAAAAGGGCGTATGCGTTTTTTCCTGAATATATTCAGGAAAAAACGCATACGCCCTTTTTGGACAACCAAGCAAGCTTGCAAAGGAAATCTGCACTACAATGAAGTCTCACTTCCCCCCGGTGAAAATGGACATCTGAAAAAAGTGTAAAATCCAGAAAGGCAGGACAGGCCATGGAGAACTGGGAGCCTTGTTATGCTGATGGGCGGGATGTAAATTGCCAACAGACACTCCGGAGAAGTGTATGGTGTTTCCTGAAACATCTAAAAAACAAAGCAACAGAGCCTAGGGCACTTCCACTTATGGTCCTATAGCTTAGGGAAATTAAAATCAAAAAGACACAGCCACCCCAAAGTTTGGGACGCCTCTGTTTACAAGAACCTCGTTTACAGTACAAGTTCAACATCGCAGAAAGTGAAAACTGGATAAAGAACATGTGGTATTTACTTACAAAGCAATATCACTCAGCAATGAAATCTATGTCATCAGGCCCTTAGCAGCACAATGAGTGGATACAGGTATGATGATTCTAACTGAAATAAGTCACACAGAAAAAGAAACATCATAAGATATCAGTAATACACGGAATGTAAACTTGGCTACACAGGAACTGAATTACAGAACAGAACAGGGTCTCAAATTTAGAAAACCAACTTATGCTTGCTTAAGGGGAAAGCTGAGTTGGGGTGCTGCATAAAACCAGAGATTGAAATGAGCACAGATAAAGTTCCTTAAGCCAAATATGGAATAGACAAGAGCTACTCCTTGCTCAACGAAATGGACTCAACACCGCATATTAAACGCCTAAGAATGTACCTGACTAGTAAGTATCTTAAAACCTATGGATTGCTATGTCTCCGAAAGAGAATCAAGCATGTGTACAGGCGCATAAACGCAGCAGTGATAGGATTGGAGAGGTTCGGTGAACAAATGAAGACCCTTTGAAGTCATATTGCATGGTACCCATTCCACGGGTCTCAACTCTCCAGGTTTAAGGTATTCTTCCTTCAACTAAAACATGCATGTGGAACCCAGAGTATAATCAACCGTGTGAACGGGAGACGTGTTCAAATATGTCTCAGTTTTCGTACCCTGGTACTCGGGTGCAACATTCCAGACGCTTTACTAACACTCTCCCCACTTGGAGAGTCAGCGCCTTTAACCTCCTGTTTGGCCCAGTTTTCAATTTCTGCGGAAGATGAACAGGAATAGGGAGAACCAATGAGAGACTAGCTGGAGGTGTCTGGACGGGCAAATTTAACTCTCATTTCCCACCAGGAAGAGGAATTAACCAAAGGCTCAGCGTGCCGTGCCGGAACCAGATGAGGGCCTGAAGCCATCCTGCGGTGTTGCGGCCAGCTCACAAGAAAGCGAGTTTAACAAAGGAGCTCAGGGGCACTGTAATTCACAAACCTGCAGAGTTATAAATGACAGCTATCGTCCAAAAATATACTGAAGTAAGGCTGCCAAGAGGACTTGAAAGCGGGGCAGAATTGCAGGAAACCGATTTCAGGAGGTAGACTGGAATTGCATTGAAAGCATAGGAAAAGAGGCAGAACGTCCACAATGATGCACTTGGCCAAAAAGGGCGTATGCGTTTTTTCCTGAATATATTCAGGAAAAAACGCATACGCCCTTTTTGGCCAACCAAGCAAGCTTGCAAAGGAAATCTGCACTACAATGAAGTCTCACTTCCCCCCGGTCAAAAGGGCCATCTGAAAAAAGTGTAAAATCCAGAAAGGCAGGACAGGCCATGGAGAACTGGGAGCCTTGTTATGCTGATGGGCGGGATGTAAATTGCCAACAGACACTCGGGAGAAGTGTATGGTGTTTCCGGAAACATCTAAAAAACAAAGCAACAGAGCCTAGGGCACTTCCACTTATGGTCCTATAGCTTAGGGAAATTAAAATCAAAAAGACACAGCCACCCCAAAGTTTGGGACGCCTCTGTTTACAAGAACCTCGTTTACCGTACAAGTTCAATATCACAGAAAGTGAAAAATGGATAAAGAACTTGTGGTACTTACGTACAATGCAGTATCACTCAGCAATGAAATCTATGTCATCAGGCCCGTAGCAGCATAATGAGTGGATTCAGGTACGATGATTCTAACTGAAATAAGTCACACAGAAAATGAAACATCATAAGGTATCACTAATGCACGGAATGTGAACTTGGCTACACATGAACTGAATTACAAAACAGAACAGGGTCTCAAGTTTAGAAAACCAACTTATGCCTGCTTAAGGGGAAAGGTGAGTTGGGGTGCTGCATAAAAGCAGAGTTTGAAATTAGCACAGATACCGTTCCATAAGCCAAATATGTAATAGACTAGACCTACCCCTTGCTCAACGAAATGGATTCAACAATGAGGTATCACCTCACACCTGGTAGAATAGGCATCATAGAAAATCTACAAACAAAAAATGCTGGAAAGGGTGTGGAGAAAAGGAACCCTCTTCCACTACTGTTGGGAATATAAATTGATACAGTCATTATGGAGAACAATATGGAATTTCTTATGAAACTAACAATAGAATTACCATATGATACAGCAATCCCAGTACTGGACATATACCCAGAAAAAACCATAAATCAAAAAGAGTCATTCACCGCAATGTTCATTGCATCACTATTTACAATATCGAGGTAATGGAAGCAACTTAAATGCCCACAGACAGACGAATGCATAAAGCTGTGGTACATATATAAAATGGAATATTACTAAGCCATGAAAAGGAATGAAATTGGGTCATTTGTAGAGACGTCGATGGATCTAGAGACTGTCATACAGAGTGAAGTAAGTCTGAAAGAGAAAAACAAATCTTGTATATTCATGCATATATGTGGAACCTAGAAAAACTGTACAGATTAACCATTTTGCAAGGCATAAATAGAGCAACAGATGTAGACAACAAACGTATGGACAACAAGGGGGGAAAGCTGTTGGGGGGGTGGTGGTGGGAGGAGTTGAGAGACTGGGATTGGCATGTATACATTTATATGTATAAAATAGATAACCAATAAGAACCTGCTGTATAAAAACATAAAATAAAATTCAAAATTAAAAAGAAATAAAATTTAAAAAATAAAACAAAAAACAATTATTCCCTGCACATACATGTATTTATATGAATAAATTATTTCCATGCTTATATCTGTAAATACAAAAAAGAGGAATAAAATCTACCTTGAACCAAAAACGAAAAAGAGAAAAAAAACACAGAACCCACCAGTTACACAGAGGAAAACCGTATCAGGGCACTTGCTCCAGTTGTAAACAATTCTGAAGTTGGTCAGTGGTGGGGAATCGTCTCCCATTCAGCCAGCAGCCCCCACGCAACAAGCGTCCTCATTGCAAAGCTGGGGCACCGTGCCGAGGCATCTGTGAGTAAACGTGAGCTGAGCCCCAGGCCAGTTGCTGCTGAACTATTCCCACCCGTCCCAGGTAAAACACCTGAATATATACAAGGACTTGAAAGCCTAGAGGAAGGGCCATAGAGCCACACGAGTGACAGCATGCCGGCCGACTTGGTGCCTGCAGGCCAGCCAGGATGGTCCTGGCCCTGGGTGCTCTTCTGGAAGATTTCCATTTCCCTGCCTGAGATACCCGTCCTGTCCCTGCCCCCACGGCTTTTTTCCTTCCTCACCTCTGCCCAGGGAGAAATTCCAGCAGCAGGTATGGGTGACACATCCTCTTCTTTAGCAGGTGGCAGCCTGGCAACTGCTGCAGAAAGTCCAGCAGAGCCCCACTCACACTGGGCCACCCACAAAGCCATGGCCTCTCACTCCCTCCCACCAGCCCAGCCCCGAGACTGCTGACAGGGCAGAGAAAATGGCGTCAGGCACGGCTGCAGGGGCTCTTGCTGCCTGGAGTGGTATTTATATTGATCTCAACCCAGGCACACCTGGGGAGGGCTGGCCGGCACGGTAAGGCTGCCCAGGTCAGCCAATCATCACCCCTCAGGGGCTCACAGTTGCAGAAAATGGAACTTGCTGAACCGGCCAGGTCCAAGGAACAGGTGTGGGCTCCTGAGAGTCAGGATAGACAAGGGGCTGCAGCTTTGGCTTGTTTTCTAATCATTTTATCTGGCCCATGAGTGGGAGACAACTTCAAGAAAACCCTCTCCTAATGAGAGGAACCCAGGAGTCAGGGAGAGGAGGGGTGGGTGGTGGTTGGAGACAGAGGCCTGGTGCCCCGGGTGCAGTGGAAGTCTCTGGAAGACCAGGTGGAGGGAGGCCTCACGGAGTGATGCCCAGGGTCACAGACCTGTCGCAGCTGCTGTTTGTTAGTTCAAGTCCTGCTCTGAGGTGCTCTGTGTCAGCTCTGAGCGACAGGTGAGCTGGGGGTGCTCTGCAATGAGGGCTATGTGCACGGTTCCTGTGTGCCCAGCCCTGCCACGGTACCTGCAAGGGTAGCTCTGTATCCTGGGAGGGCCCTGACCACGAGAGCCCCGTGGGCTGGGGTGGGGGTGGGGTACCTGCCCAGGTGAGCTCCATATTCTGGGATTGGTCTGACCACGAGAGCCCCATGGGCTGCTGGGGACCTGGTAAAGGATGTCAGGACAGTCAGTGAAGCCACCGAGGATATACCTCCAGTTGCTCCTAATTCCTACACCCTGCTGGTCATTCTACCAACCACCAGGACATGGTATTCTGTATTAGTCTTCAATGATGCCTTCTTTTGTATTCCATTAGTCCCAGAGTCACAAGAAATTTTGGCTTGTGAGTGGCAGGACTCAACATACAACTAAAACAATACTTCCGGGCCGTTCGGCCCCAAGGGTGCAAAAATTCCCACACCATCTTTGGGGAAAGCTTAGCTAAAGACCTAAAAGTTCTACCTCTGGAAAAGGAAACCCTCCTTCAATATGCAGACGACATTCTGATCGCCAGCCCTACTAAGGAGGCCTCTGAACTACCAAGCCAATAAAGGATAGAAGTTGTCCAAGAAAAAGCTCAAATATCACAGACTGCGGTGACCTGCCTGGGCTTCATTCTCACAGAAGGTCAGAGAAGCCCATCCCAGGAAAGGGAAGAAACCATTTTCAGCCTTACCCCTTTCTAAAACTAGAAGACAGCTTAGGGGTTCCTGGGGAGGCCAGGGTTTGCTGCTTCTGGATCCCTAACTACAGTCTACTAGCTGGGCCTCTATATGAAACACTGAAAGGAAAAGATGATGATCCTTTGGAATAGAATCCAGAAGTGGCCTTTCAAGAATGGAAAGAGCAGTCAATTCAGACCCTTGCCCTGGAACTCCCTAATTTAGCTAAACCCTTTGACCTTTACATTCCCGGTGAAAGGTGAATCGCCATTGGAGAATTAGTGCAAAAACTGGGACCACTTGAAATGGAACAATGCAAGAATGCCATCCAGGTAGGATAAACTACGGTCACTAAGGGGCTTGGCCCACTGCCACATCTGGCCAAGATAATGGCGGTATCTAAAAACCTGGAAATCAGCAGCCCAAAAGGCCACCTCCCTCCTAAGGGAAAAGGACCCCACGTGGTGATCCTAACCACCAACCATGCCCTGAAGTTGCAGGGTTCGCTCCGTGGGCACACCGACCTTGAGTGAGGAGGCCCTCCAACTCCAACATCCAGAGAGATAACCGGGGGCAACAGGGCACCATGACGACTCGTGTGAACATCACTTGACCTGGAGTTTCTCTCATAAAACAACAAGAGTGTGTCCCAAAAGAGTAGACTACTGCTTGCAGGACTTACTGCACCCAGAGGGGAGCTAATAATCTTGGCGGGGGAACGGTATATCACACTGTCACCATAGAAAAGCCTACAGACACCGTGATGATGGTGGCCAATAAGACCGGCTGGACTCCTGTTTACTTCAAAAGGCTGTTGACTCAGTGGCCATCATGGTCCTTGATCACCACTGACCCTGGACTGTCTGGGAGTTGAGCGGGCAGGGCTCTGACACCTGGTGCTGTTTGTACGTTAATTCAGGGGCCTAATTGAAGAAAGCGCAGACTACTGGTCAGAGCATCTAGGCTGGCAGAAACGGTCAGCCTAAGGTGGCCGAACAAATGTGGGGCGGGGTGAAACCGGCCCCCACAGCGTCTCTGCACATCTCTTTCCTGGACCCTTAAAGGTCATTAGAATCTATAACACTTCCAATGCTGGTGCTCAGGTGGACGAGCAGGGAGGCAGGGGTCCTGGGGACAATCAACGTCACCGGGAGGCTGCTGGGGAGAAGCTCTGACCCTCGCCCCAGGGTATGAGGGCTCCCAACTCAGCACTCAGCAGTTACAGAAGAAGGGTCTGCACCCTCAGCACTCCAAGAATGAGGAACAGGACAAAAGGCAGAGGAGGGGTTTGTCCCCAGCAAAGCCCATTAAAAATCCCTGGGAGATAAAAATAGAATCTGGGCAATAAAGTCAAGTCTAACCTTTTTTATCCTTTGTGCTTTGTCTAATTTCACGTGCTCCTAGGGTCCCGCATGCAGAGGTTCCACACCCGGCACTTCAGACCAGATTTCCTAGTGCAGAATGGCTGGGTCGACACCTCAGCTCCTGGGGCCCAGTGCAGACTCCACGATATAGAGCCTGAGCTACAGCCAACCCGGCCCTCGAGAGCTCCGCACCCTCCCTCCCACTGACTCTGACAGGATCTCTACACAGCAGCCCAGCCCACAGCCCACAGCCCACGGGGTAGTGCATGCTCTCACCTCTCCATTCTCTGATCAAAATATAAAGTTTCCTTTGCTTGTGAACCAAACTCAGTCTCGATCTGTTGGCCCCAATGACACTGGGCAGGGGGACACTTGTTGGGGTCCACTCTGGAAGATCAGTAACAGAAATTGAGACTATTGTAACCTCAATGAACAGATGTGTGAGCCAAACTGTAGTTAACATAGAACAGTGTATAAGGCTCGGGTAAAATAAGATGTTTCTAACACTTCCATTTGATATTTCCATCACTTTATTATAAGCAAGTTCAGTGAAAAGGTTTGTCTTATTTGTCAGGTCAATATTAGAGAAATGAAGTGATTTCTTTCCAAGGATGTACATCTAATAATCTTGGTTAAACCTTCAATCTTGTTTTAAATGCTTTTCCATTGAAAATGATACCTCTCTTTCAGCTCCCCCATTTCTGAGAAGTATAAAATCTTATAATTTATTATTACCAAAGGGGAAAGGTGGGAGGAGGGATAAATTAACAGTTTGGGATTAACACATACACACTGCTATGTATAAAATAGATCATCAACAAGGAACTACTGTATAGCACAGGGAACTACACTCAACATTTTGCAATAACCTATAAGGGGAAATAATCTGAAAAAGAATAGATATTTTTATTGACATCATCTATCAATGACAGTTAAAGTGTAACCTAAGGGAAGCTGGTGGTGAGTGCTTCTGACCCTGAAGACTTCAATCATCTAAAGTTTGGACTCTGCCTACTTCCCATGGCCCTTAATGAACATATGTGTAGCCGTAACTTAAAAACTTCCCCAGTTTGGGTTTCGGGGAGACACTGATTTTGAAAAAGCCCTGGTGTTCTCCTTACATGAATGGGACTCTTCCTACTGCTAAAACATGTCTGTCACACCCAGAGGATGGTATACCGTCTGATCGGGAAGAGTTTGGAAAAGGCATCTCATCTCCTCATCTCCTGGTGCTCGGGTTCACCCCTCCAGCGTCTTTACTAACAGTCTCCCCACTTGGAGATGTCAGCACTGTCAACATCCTGTTGCGTACAGTTTGGAATTTGTCCAGAGGATGAAGCGGAAGGATGAGGAACAATGAGAGACAAGTCCTAGGTGTTCAGACAGGCACATGTCACTCTAATTTCCAATCAGGAAGACGAATTGACCAAAGGCTAGGGTTGCCCATGGAAACAATATAGGGCTTGAGGAAATCCCGCTGCTTTGTGGCCAGTTCCCATAAACACAAGTTGAACAATGGAACTCAGGGGCAGTAAAATTCACAAAACTGCAGAGTTGAAAATATCCATCACTGAAAAATGTCTTGAGGAAAGTCAGAAAAAAGGACTTGTAAGCAAGGGAGAATGGCAGGAAAGGGATTTGAGGAGGTAGAAAGGACTCGCCATTAAGCACAAGAAAAGGAGCTGAACATTGCCAACATTGCAGTTGGCCAAAAAGGGTGTATGCGTTTTTTTCTGTATATATTCAAGAAAAGGGCATACACTTTTTTAGCCAACCAAACAGATGGGCACTGGAAGTCAATACTACAAAAGATATCACTTCGCATCAGTCAGAAGAGCCATCCTCATAAAGCGTAAACAACAGAAATGCAGGACAGGGCAACGAGAAGAGGGAGCCCTGTGAGACTTATAGTGGAAATGTATATTGCCAACGGCCATTCTGGAGAAGTGTATTGTATTTACTAAAGCATCTAAAAAATGAGCTACAGAGCATAGGGCACTTGCACTCATGGGCGTATATCTTGGGAAAAACAAAAATCGAGAGGACACAGGCACCCCAATGTTTACCCCCTCTCTGTTTAAAAGATCCTCGACTAGGATATAACTTAAATGTCTCTGGAGGGGAAAAATGGATAGAGATGTGGTACTTAGGTAGAGTGGAATATTATTCAGCCTGGAAATCAATGAAATATGGCCAGTTGTAACAACTCCGGAGGAGTTACGTATGATCATTCTAAGTGACAGAATTCAAAAAGAAAAAGACACATATCATAAGATATCACTTAAAGGTGGAATCCAAAATGGCTACACATGAAATAAATTACAAAACAAAAACATAGTCAAATATGTAGAAAACACGCATAAGGCTGCTAAACGGGAAAGGTGGGGAGGGGTGAGGCATCATCCAGGAGGTTGAAATTAGCAAAGATACCATTCCAAATACCAAACTGATAATCAACAAGGCCTACACGGTAGCTAAAAGAACTGCACTCAGCACACTCAAGTCACCGGAAAAGAATATATACGACTGGTAAGAATCTGAAAAAGAATTTATTGATGTCTCTCTGTACGTGAATCAAGTGGATGTACAGCAGCAAGAAACAGAGCTTTGAAAATCAGCTGTAACCAATATAGTAATAAATTGAAAAAAATAAACGACAGAGAGACAGAGAAAACCTCTTACAACTTTTCCTCAGGGACGGTGATGCAACATGGATTGAACACATCTAGACCCACAGCAGGATGAGACATAAGGCTGGAAACTGTTTGCGCTAAGAGAAATGTGAGGTTGGGTGAGGAAATGCACACCCTTTAAAGTAATACTACCTGGTACCCATTCAATGGGTCCCAAATCTGCAGGTTCAAGGGATCTTCCTATAGCTAAAACATGCATGGAAAACCCAGAGGACTGTACACCATGTGATCGGGAGATGTGTCTAAAATGCACCTCATTTATCCTCTCCTGGTGCTCCTGTTCACCATTCCAGCCACGCTACTTAGAATCTCCCCACTTGGAGAATCAGCACATTTAAACTTCTGTTTCACACATTTTGCAAATTGTGAGGAGGATGAACGGGAAGAGGGGGAACCAATGAGAGAATAGTTGTAGGGGTTTGGACGGGCACATATCACTCTAATTTCCCATTAAGAATAAGAATTAAAGAAAGGCTCAGCCTGCCTCGCCGGAGCCAAAATAGGGCCTGAAGCAATCCTGCGGGTTTGAGGCCAGCTCACAAAAGAACAACTTAAAAAATGGAGCTCAGGGTCACTGCAATTCACAAACCTGCAGAGTTATAAATGAAAACTAACGTCCAAAAATATGTTGAGGTAAGGCAAAGAAGAGGATCTGAATGCAAGACAGAATTGCAAGAAACAGATTTCAAGAGATAGATTGGACTCGTCTTTAACGCACATGAAAAGCGGCAGAATTTCGACAATGATGCAGTTGGCCCAAAAGGGCGTATGCGTTTTTTCCTGATTATATCTAGGAAAAAACGCATACGCACTTTATGGGCAACGAAGCAAGCAAGCAATGCAAATGTGCACAACAAAGAAGTCTCATTTCCCACCGGTCAAAAGGGCCATCCTAAAAAATTGTAAAAACCAGAAATGCAGGACAGGCCATGGAGAACAGGGAGCCTTTATACGCTGATGGGCAGTGTGTGGACTGCCGAGAGCCACTCTGGAGAAGTGTATGGTGGTTCCTAAATCATCTAAAAAACAGAGCTACAGAGCATAGGACACTTCCAATCATGGGAGTATATCTAGGGAAGTCTAAAAATCAACAAGACACAAGCACACCACAGTTTAGGGCTACTCTGTTTACAAGAACCTCAACTTCAGTACACCTTAAATATCCCAGGAAAGAGAACAATGGATAAAGAAGATGTGGTACTTATGTACAATTTCTTCACCATGAAATCAATGTAATAAGGCTAGTAGAAGGATAAAGAGTGGATTTAGGTCCGATAATACTACTTGAAATAAGTCAAACAGAAAAAGAAACATATCATAAGATATCACTTATAGAGGGAGGGTAAATATGGCTGCACAAGAAATGAATTACAGAACAGAACAGTGTCTCACATTTAGAAAACACACTTATGTCAGCTTAAGGGGAAAGGAGAGGTGGGGTGATGCATAAAACCAGAGTTTGAAATTAGCACAGATACCGTTCAATAAACCAAATAGGTATTAGACAAGATCTACACCTTGCTCAATGAACTGGCCTCAACACACCCTATACACCACAGAGAAATATATCTGAGTAATAAGAATCTTAAAACCCATGTATTCATATATCTCCATAAGGGAATCAAGTGTGTGCAGAGCGGCACAAACACAGCAGTGAAAATGAGCTAAACCCCATTATAGAAATAAATTTTAAAAACAAAACGCTGAAACAATGAAAGAGAGAAAAATTCTTACAAAATTCGCTCAGGGGCTGTGATGCAACCTGGATTGACCACATATAAACCCACAGCTGGATAAGACATAAGGCTGGACACTTGGGGCTGAGAGGATTGGTGAGCTTTGGTGAGCAACTGCCGAAAGTTTAATGCAATACTTCATGCTACTCAGTCCAAGGGTCCCAACACTCCAGGTTGAAGGGAATCTTCCTACAGCTAAACCATGCTTGGGAAACCCAGCGACTGGTATACCATATGATCGGGAAAGGTTTCTAAAACACACCTCATTTTTCCTCTCCTGGGGCTCCGGATCGACATTCCAGCCGCTTTACTAACAACATCCCCACATGGAGAGTCAATGCCTTTAAGTTCTGGTATCGCACAGTCTGCAGTTAGTGCGGAGGATGAATGGGAATAGGGGGAACCAGTGAGAAAACTAGCTGTAGCGGTTTCAATGGGCACATGTCACTCTAATTTCACATCAGTAAGAAGAATTAACCAAAGGCACAGCAAGGTGCCCCAGAAGAAGAATAGAGCTTCAAGGAATCCTGTGGTTATGGGGCAAGATCACAAAAATAAGAGCTGAAAAATGGAGCTAAGGGCCACTGCAATTCAAAAACCTGCAGTTATAAAGGCCAACTATTTTCAAACAATATATTGAGGTAAGGCTATGAAGAAGCATTGAAAGCAAGGCAGAATTGCAGGAAACCGATTTCAGGAGATACACTGGAATTGCATTGAAAACATATGAAGAGAGTCAGAACCTCGACAATGATGCACTTGGCCAAAAAGGGCGTATGCGTTTTTTCCTGAATATATTCAGGAAAAAACGCATACGCCCTTTTTGGACAACCAAGCAAGCTTGCAAAGGAAATCTGCACTACAATGAAGTCTCACTTCCCCCCGGTGAAAATGGACATCTGAAAAAAGTGTAAAATCCAGAAAGGCAGGACAGGCCATGGAGAACTGGGAGCCTTGTTATGCTGATGGGCGGGATGTAAATTGCCAACAGACACTCGGGAGAAGTGTATGGTGTTACCTGAAACATCTATACAACAAAGCAACAGAGCCTAGGGCACTTCCACTTATGGTCCTATAGCTTAGGGAAATTAAAATCAAAAAGACACAGCCACCCCAAAGTTTGGGACGCCTCTGTTTACAAGAACCTCGTTTACAGTACAAGTTCAACATCGCAGAAAGTGAAAAATGGATAAAGAACATGTGGTATTTACTTACAAAGCAATATCACTCAGCAATGAAATCTATGTCATCAGGCCCTTAGCAGCACAATGAGTGGATTCAGGTATGATGATTCTAACTGAAATAAGTCACACAGAAAAAGAAACATCATAAGATATCAGTAATACACGGAATGTAAACTTGGCTACACAGGAACTGAATTACAGAACAGAACAGGGTCTCAAATTTCGAAAACCAACTTATGCTTGCTTAAGGGGAAAGGTGAGTTGGGGTGCTGCATAAAACCAGAGATTGAAATGAGCACAGATAAAGTTCATTAAGCCAAATATGGAATAGACAAGAGCTACTCCTTGCTCAACGAAATGGACTCAACACCCCATATTAAACGCCTAAGAATGTACCTAACTAGTAAGTATCTTAAAGCCTATGGATTGCTATGTCTCCGAAAGAGAATCAAGCATGTGTACAGGGGCATAAACGCAGCAGTGATAGGATTGGAGAGGTTCGGTGAGCAAATGAAGACCCTTTGAAGTCATATTGCATGGTACCCATTCCACGGGTTTCAACTCTCCAGGTTTAAGGTATTCTTCCTTCAGCTAAAACATGCATGTGGAACCTAGAGTATGATCAACCATGTGATCGGGAGACGTGTTCAAATATGTCTCAGTTTTCGTACCCTGGTACTCGGGTGCAACATTCCAGACGCTTTACTAACACTCTCCCCACTTGGAGAGTCAGTCCCTTTAACCTCCTGTTTGGCCCACTTTGCAATTTCTGTGGAAGATGAACAAGAAAGGCGAGAACCAATGAGAGACTAGCTGGAGGTGTCTGGACGGACAAATTTAACTCTCATTTCCCACCAGGAAGAGGAAATAACCAAAGGCTCAGCGTGCCGTGCCGGAACCAGATTAGGGCCTGAAGCCATTCTGCAGTGTTGCGGCCAGGTCACAAGAAAGCGAGTTGAAGAAAGGAGCTCAGGGGCACTGTAATTCACAAACCTGCAGAGTTATAAATGACAGCTATCGTCCAAAAATATACTGAAGTAAGGCTGCCAAGAGGACTTGAAAGCGGGGCAGAATTGCAGGAAACCGATTTCAGGAGGTAGACTGGAATTGCATTGAAAGCATAGGAAAAGAGGCAGAACGTCCACAATGATGCACTTGGCCAAAAAGGGTGTATGTGTTCTTTCCTGAATATATTCAGGAAAAAACGCATACGCCCTTTTTGGCCAACCAAGCAAGCTTGCAAAGGAAATCTGCACTACAATGAAGTCTCACTTCCCCCGTCAAAAGGGCCATCTGAAAAAAGTGTAAAATCCAGAAAGGCAGGACAGGCCATGGAGAACTGGGAGCCTTGTTATGCTGATGGGCGGGATGTAAATTGCCAACAGACACTCGGGAGAAGTGTATGGTGTTTCCTGAAACATCTAAAAAACAAAGCAACAGAGCCTAGGGCACTTCCACTTATGGTCCTATAGCTTAGGGAAATTAAAATCAAAAAGACACAGCCACCCCAAAGTTTGGGACGCCTCTGTTTACAAGAACCTCGTTTACAGTACAAGTTCAACATCGCAGAAAGTGAAAAATGGATAAAGAAGTTGTGGTATTTACTTACAAAGCAATATCACTCAGCAATGAAATCTATGTCATCAGGCCCGTAGCAGCATAATGAGTGGATTCAGGTACGATGATTCTCACTGAAATAAGTCACACAGAAAAAGAAACATCATAAGATATCAGTAATACACGGAATGTAAACTTGGCTACACAGGAACTGAATTACAGAACAGAACAGGGTCTCAAATTTACAAAACCAACTTATGCTTGCTTAAGGGGAAAGGTGAGTTGGGGTGCTGCATAAAACCAGAGATTGAAACGAGCACAGATAAAGTTCCTTAAGCCAAATATGGAATAGACAAGAGCTACTCCTTGCTCAACGAAATGGACTCAACACCCCATATTAAACGCCTAAGAATGTACCTGACTAGTAAGTATCTTAAAACCTATGGATTGCTATGTCTCCAAAAGAGAATCAAGCGTGTGTACAGGGGCATAAACGCAGCAGTGATAGGATTGGAGAGGTTCGGTGAGCAAATGAAGACCCTTTGAAGTCATATTGCATGGTACCCATTCCACGGGTCTCAACTCTCCAGGTTTAAGGTATTCTTCCTTCAGCTAAAACATGCATGTGGAACCCAGAGTATGATCAACCATGTGAACGGGAGACGTGTTCAAATATGTCTCAGTTTTCCTCCCCTGGTACTCGGGTGCAACATTCCAGACGCTTTACTAACACTCTCCCCACTTGGAGAGTCAGCGCCTTTAACCTCCTGTTTGGCCCAGTTTGCAATTTCTGCGGAAGATGAACAGGAATAGGGAACACCAATGAGAGACTAGCTGGAGGTGTCTGGACGGGCAAATTTAACTCTCATTTCCCACCAGGAAGAGGAAATAACCAAAGGCTCAGCGTGCCGGGCCGGAACCAGATTAGGGCCTGAAGCCATCCTGCGGTGTTGCGGCCAGCTCAAAAGAAAGCGAGTTGAAGAAAGGAGCTCAGGGGCACTGTAATTCACAAACCTGCAGAGTTATAAATGACAGCTATCGTCCAAAAATATACTGAAGTAAGGCTGCCAAGAGGACTTGAATGCGGGGCAGAATTGCAGGAAACCGATTTCAGGAGGTAGACTGGAATTGCATTGAAAGCATAGGAAAAGAGGCAGAACGTCCACAATGATGCACTTGGCCAAAAAGGGCGTATGCGTTTTTTCCTGAATATATTCAGGAAAAAACGCATACGCCCTTTTTGGCCAACCAAGCAAGCTTGCAAAGGAAATCTGCACTACAATGAAGTCTCACTTCCCCCCGGTCAAAAGGGCCATCTGAAAAAAGTGTAAAATCCAGAAAGGCAGGACAGGCCATGGAGAACTGGGAGCCTTGTTATGCTGATGGGCGGGATGTAAATTGCCAACAGACACTCGGGAGAAGTGTATGGTGTTTCCTGAAACATCTAAAAAACAAAACAACAGAGCCTAGGGCACTTCCACTTATGGTCCTATAGCTTAGGGAAATTAAAATCAAAAAGACACAGCCACCCCAAAGTTTGGGACGCCTCTGTTTACAAGAACCTCGTTTACCGTACAAGTTCAACATCGCAGAAAGTGAAAAATGGAGAAAGAAGTTGTGGTATTTACTTACAAAGCAATATCACTCAGCAATGAAATCTATGTCATCAGGCCCTTAGCAGCACAATGAGTGGATTCAGGTATGATGATTCTAACTGAAATAAGTCACACAGAAAAAGAAACATCATAAGATATCAGTAATACACGGAATGTAAACTTGGCTACACAGGAACTGAATTACAGAACAGAACAGGGTCTCAAATTTAGAAAACCAACTTATGCTTGCTTAAGGGGAAAGGTGAGTTGGGGTGCTGCATAAAACCAGAGATTGAAACGAGCACAGATAAAGTTCCTTAAGCCAAATATGGACTAGACAAGAGCTACTCCTTGCTCAACGAAATGGACTCAACACCGCATATTAAACGCCTAAGAATGTACCTGACTAGTAAGTATCTTAAAACCTATGGATTGCTATGTCTCCGAAAGAGAATCAAGCATGTGTACAGGGGCATAAACGCAGCAGTGATAGGATTGGAGAGGTTCGGTGAGCAAATGAAGACCCTTTGAAGTCATATTGCATGGTATCCATTCCACGGGTTTCAACTACCCAGGTTTAAGGTATTCTTCCTTCAGCTAAAACATGCATGTGGAACCTAGAGTATGATCAACCATGTGATCGGGAGACGTGTTCAAATATGTCTCAGTTTTCGTACCCTGGTACTCGGGTGCAACATTCCAGACGCTTTACTAACACTCTCCCGACTTGGAGAGTCCGTCCCTTTAATCTCCTGTTTGGCCCAGTTTGCAATTTCTGCGGAAGATGAACAGGAATAGCGAGAACCAATGAGAGACTAGCTGGAGGTGTCTGGACGGGCAAATTTAACTCTCATTTCCCACCAGGAAGAGGAATTAACCAAAGGCTCAGCGTGCCGTGCCGGAACCAGATTAGGGCCTGAAGCCATCCTGCGGTGTTGCGGCCAGGTCACAAGAAAGCGAGTTGAAGAAAGGAGCTCAGGGGCACTGTAATTCACAAACCTGCAGAGTTATAAATGACAGCTATCGTCCAAAAATATACTGAAGTAAGGCTGCCAAGAGGACTTGAAAGCGGGGCAGAATTGCAGGAAACCGATTTCAGGAGGTAGACTGGAATTGCTTTGAAAGCATAGGAAAAGAGGCAGAACGTCCACAATGATGCACTTGGCCAAAAAGGGCGTATGCGTTTTTTCCTGAATATATTCAGGAAAAAACGCATACGCCCTTTTTGGCCAACCAAGCAAGCTTGCAAAGGAAATCTGCACTACAATGAAGTCTCACTTCCCCCCAGTCAAAAGGGCCATCTGAAAAAAGTGTAAAATCCAGAAAGGCAGGACAGGCCATGGAGAACTGGGAGCCTTGTTATGCTGATGGGCGGGATGTAAATTGCCAACAGACACTCGGGAGAAGTGTATGGTGTTTCCTGAAACATCTAAAAAACAAAGCAACAGAGCCTAGGGCACTTCCACTTATGGTCCTATAGCTTAGGGAAATTAAAATCAAAAAGACACAGCCACCCCAAAGTTTGGGACGCCTCTGTTTACAAGAACCTCGTTTACCGTACAAGTTCAATATCACAGAAAGTGAAAAATGGATAAAGAACTTGTGGTACTTACGTACAATGCAGTATCACTCAGCAATGAAATCTATGTCATCAGGCCCGTAGCAGCATAATGAGTGGATTCAGGTACGATGATTCTCACTGAAATAAGTCACACAGAAAAAGAAACATTATAAGATATCACTAATACACGGAATGTAAACTTGGCTACACAGGAACTGAATTCCAAAACAGAACAGGGTCTCAAATTTAGAAAACCAACTTATGCTTGCTTAAGGGGAAAGGTGAGTAGGGGTGCTGCATTAAACCAGAGATTGAAATGAGCACAGATAAATTTCCTTAAGCCAAATATGGACTAGAAAAGAGCTACTCCTTGCTCAACGAAATGGACTCAACACCCCATATTAAACGCCTAAGAATGTACCTGACTAGTAAGTATCTTAAAACCTATGGATTGCTATGTCTCCAAAAGAGAATCAAGCGTGTGTACAGGGGCATAAACGCAGCAGTGATAGGATTGGAGAGGTTCGGTGAGCAAATGAAGACCCTTTGAAGTCATATTGCATGGTACCCATTCCACGGGTTTCAACTACCCAGGTTTAAGGTATTCTTCCTTCAGCTAAAACATGCATGTGGAACCTAGAGTATGATCAACCATGTGATCGGGAGACGTGTTCAAATATGTCTCAGTTTTCGTACCCTGGTACTCGGGTGCAACATTCCAGACGCTTTACTAACACTCTCCCGTCTTGGAGAGTCCGTCCCTTTAATCTCCTGTTTGGCCCAGTTTGCAATTTCTGCGGAAGATGAACAGGAATAGCGAGAACCAATGAGAGACTAGCTGGAGGTGTCTGGACGGGCAAATTTAACTCTCATTTCCCACCAGGAAGAGGAATTAACCAAAGGCTCAGCGTGCCGTGCCGAAACAAGATTAGGGCCTGAAGCCATCCTGCGGTGTTGCGGCCAGGTCACAAGAAAGCGAGTTGAAGAAAGGAGCTCACGGGCACTGTAATTCACAAACCTGCAGAGTTATAAATGACAGCTATCGTCCAAAAATATACTGAAGTAAGGCTGCCAAGAGGACTCGAAAGCGGGGCAGAATTGCAGGAAACCGATTTCAGGAGGTAGACTGGAATTGCATTGAAAGCATAGGAAAAGAGGCAGAACGTCCACAATGATGCACTTGGCCAAAAAGGGCGTATGCGTTTTTTCCTGAATATATTCAGGAAAAAACGCATACGCCCTTTTTGGCCAACCAAGCAAGCTTGCAAAGGAAATCTGCACTACAATGAAGTCTCACTTCCCCCCGGTCAAAAGGGCCATCTGAAAAAAGTGTAAAATCCAGAAAGGCAGGACAGGCCATGGAGAACTGGGAGCCTTGTTATGCTGATGGGCGGGATGTAAATTGCCAACAGACACTCGGGAGAAGTGTATGGTGTTTCCTGAAACATCTAAAAAACAAAGCAACAGAGCCTAGGGCACTTCCACTTATGGTCCTATAGCTTAGGGAAATTAAAATCAAAAAGACACAGCCACCCCAAAGTTTGGGACGCCTCTGTTTACAAGAACCTCGTTTACAGTACAAGTTCAACATCGCAGAAAGTGAAAAATGGATAAAGAAGGTGTGGTATTTACTCACAAAGCAATATCACTCAGCAATGAAATCTATGTCATCAGGCCCTTAGCAGCACAATGAGTGGATTCAGGTATGATGATTCTAACTGAAATAAGTCACACAGAAAAAGAAACATCATAAGATATCAGTAATACACGGAATGTAAACTTGGCTACACAGGAACTGAATTACAGAACAGAACAGGGTCTCAAATTTAGAAAACCAACTTATGCTTGCTTAAGGGGAAAGGTGAGTTGGGGTGCTGCATGAAACCAGAGATTGAAACGAGCACAGATAAAGTTCCTTAAGCCAAATATGGAATAGACAAGAGCTACTCCTTGCTCAACGAAATGGACTCAACACCGCATATTAAACGCCTAAGAATGTACCTGACTAGTAAGTATCTTAAAACCTATGGATTGCTATGTCTCCAAAAGAGAATCAAGCATGTGTACAGGGGCATAAACGCAGCAGTGATAAGATTGGAGAGGTTCGGTGAGCAAATGAAGACCCTTTGAAGTCATATTGCATGGTACCCATTCCACGGGTTTCAACTACCCAGGTTTAAGGTATTCTTCCTTCAGCTAAAACATGCATGTGGAACTTAGAGTATGATCAACCATGTGATCGGGAGACGTGTTCAAATATGTCTCAGTTTTCGTACCCTGGTACTCGGGTGCAACATTCCAGACGCTTTACTAACACTCTCCCGACTTGTAGAGTCCGTCCCTTTAATCTCCTGTCTGGCCCAGTTTGCAATTTCTGCGGAAGATGAACAGGAATAGCGAGAACCAATGAGAGACTAGCTGGACGTGTCTGGACGGGCAAATTTAACTCTCATTTCCCACCAGGAAGAGGAATTAACCAAAGGCTCAGCGTGCCGTGCCGGAACCAGATTAGGGCCTGAAGCCATCCTGCGGTGTTGCGGCCAGGTCACAAGAAAGCGAGTTGAAGAAAGGAGCTCAGGGGCACTGTAATTCACAAACCTGCAGAGTTATAAATGACAGCTATCGTCCAAAAATATACTGAAGTAAGGCTGCCAAGAGGACTTGAAAGCGGGGCAGAATTGCAGGAAACCGATTTCAGGAGGTAGACTGGAATTGCTTTGAAAGCATAGGAAAAGAGGCAGAACGTCCACAATGATGCACTTGGCCAAAAAGGGCGTATGCGTTTTTTCCTGAATATATTCAGGAAAAAACGCATACGCCCTTTTTGGCCAACCAAGCAAGCTTGCAAAGGAAATCTGCACTACAATGAAGTCTCACTTCCCCCCGGTCAAAAGGGCCATCTGAAAAAAGTGTAAAATCCAGAAAGGCAGGACAGGCCATGGAGAACTGGGAGCCTTGTTATGCTGATGGGCGGGATGTAAATTGCCAACAGACACTCGGGAGAAGTGTATGGTGTTTCCTGAAACATCTAAAAAACAAAGCAACAGAGCCTAGGGCACTTCCACTTATGGTCCTATAGCTTAGGGAAATTAAAAGCAAAAAGACACAGCCACCCCAAAGTTTGGGACGCCTCTGTTTACAAGAACCTCGTTTACAGTACAAGTTCAACATCGCAGAAAGTGAAAAATGGATAAAGAACTTGTGGTACTTACGTATAATGCAGTATCACTCAGCAATGAAATCTATGTCATCAGGCCCGTAGCAGCATAATGAGTGGATTCAGGTACGATGATTCTCACTGAAATAAATCACACAGAAAAAGAAACATCATAAGATATCAGTAATACACGGAATGTAAACTTGGCTACACAGGAACTGAATTCCAAAACAGAACAGGGTCTCAAATTTAGAAAACCAACTTATGCTTGCTTAAGGGGAAAGGTGAGTTGGGGTGCTGCATAAAACCAGAGATTGAAATGAGCACAGATAAAGTTCCTTAAGCCAAATATGGAATAGACAAGAGCTACTCCTTGCTCAACGAAATGGACTCAACACCCCATATTAAACGCCTAAGAATGTACCTGACTAGTAAGTATCTTAAAACCTATGGATTGCTATGTCTCCAAAAGAGAATCAAGCGTGTGTACAGGGGCATAAACGCAGCAGTGATAGGATTGGAGAGGTTCGGTGAGCAAATGAAGACCCTTTGAAGTCATATTGCATGGTACCCATTCCACGGGTCTCAACTCTCCAGGTTTAAGGTATTCTTCCTTCAGCTAAAACACGCATGTGGCACCCAGAGTATGATCAACCATGTGAATGGGAGACGTGTTCAAATATGTCTCAGTTTTCGTACCCTGGTACTCGGGTGCAACATTCCAGACGCTTTACTAACACTCTCCCCACTTGGAGAGTCCGTCCCTTTAATCTCCTGTTTGGTCCAGTTTGCAATTTCTGCGGAAGATGAACAGGAATAGCGAGAACCAATGAGAGACTAGCTGGAGGTGTCTGGACGGGCAAATTTAACTCTCATTTCCCACCAGGAAGAGGAATGAACCAAAGGCTCAGCGTGCCGTGCCGGAACCAGATTACGGCCTGAAGCCATCCTGCGGTGTTGCGGCGAGCTCAAAAGAAAGCGAGTTGAAGAAAGGAGCTCAGGGGCACTGTAATTCACAAACCTGCAGAGTTATAAATGACAGCTATCGTCGAAAAATATACTGAAGTAAGGCTGCCAAGAGGACTCGAAAGCGGGGCAGAATTGCAGGAAACCGATTTCAGGAGGTAGACTGGAATTGCATTGAAAGCATAGGAAAAGAGGCAGAACGTCCACAATGATGCACTTGGCCAAAAAGGGCGTATGCGTTTTTTCCTGAATATATTCAGGAAAAAACGCATACGCCCTTTTTGGCCAACCAAGCAAGCTTGCAAAGGAAATCTGCACTACAATGAAGTCTCACTTCCCCCCGGTCAAAAGGGCCATCTGAAAAAAGTGTAAAATCCAGAAAGGCAGGACAGGCCATGGAGAACTGGGAGCCTTGTTATGCTGATGGGCGGGATGTAAATTGCCAACAGACACTCGGGAGAAGTGTATGGTGTTTCCTGAAACATCTAAAAAACAAAGCAACAGAGCCTAGGGCACTTCCACTTATGGTCCTATAGCTTAGGGAAATTAAAATCAAAAAGACACAGCCACCCCAAAGTTTGGGACGCCTCTGTTTACAAGAACCTCGTTTACAGTACAAGTTCAACATCGCAGAAAGTGAAAAATGGATAAAGAAGTTGTGGTATTTACTTACAAAGCAATATCACTCAGCAATGAAATCTATGTCATCAGGCCCGTAGCAGCATAATGAGTGGATTCAGGTACGATGATTCTCACTGAAATAAGTCACA
Organism: Globicephala melas; assembly: GCF_963455315.2. Lineage (NCBI taxonomy): Eukaryota > Metazoa > Chordata > Mammalia > Artiodactyla > Delphinidae > Globicephala > Globicephala melas. Next base: position 127,927 of record NW_027207644.1, on the reverse strand, counting down.
CAGAAAAAGAAACATCATAAGATATCAGTAATACACGGAATGTAAACTTGGCTACACAGGAACTGAATTACAGAACAGAACAGGGTCTCAAATTTACAAAACCAACTTATGCTTGCTTAAGGGGAAAGGTGAGTTGGGGTGCTGCATAAAACCAGAGATTGAAACGAGCACAGATAAAGTTCCTTAAGCCAAATATGGAATAGACAAGAGCTACTCCTTGCTCAACGAAATGGACTCAACACCCCATATTAAACGCCTAAGAATGTACCTGACTAGTAAGTATCTTAAAACCTATGGATTGCTATGTCTCCAAAAGAGAATCAAGCGTGTGTACAGGGGCATAAACGCAGCAGTGATAGGATTGGAGAGGTTCGGTGAGCAAATGAAGACCCTTTGAAGTCATATTGCATGGTACCCATTCCACGGGTCTCAACTCTCCAGGTTTAAGGTATTCTTCCTTCAGCTAAAACATGCATGTGGAACCCAGAGTATGATCAACCATGTGAACGGGAGACGTGTTCAAATATGTCTCAGTTTTCCTCCCCTGGTACTCGGGTGCAACAATCCAGATGCTTTACTAACACTCTCCCCACTTGGAGAGTCCATCCCTTTAATCTCCTGTTTGGCCCAGTTTGCAATTTCTGCGGAAGATGAACAGGAATAGGGAACACCAATGAGAGACTAGCTGGAGGTGTCTGGACGGGCAAATTTAACTCTCATTTCCCACCAGGAAGAGGAAATAACCAAAGGCTCAGCGTGCCGTGCCGGAACCAGATTAGGGCCTGAAGCCATCCTGCGGTGTTGCGGCCAGCTCAAAAGAAAGCGAGTTGAAGAAAGGAGCTCAGGGGCACTGTAATTCACAAACCTGCAGAGTTATAAATGACAGCTATCGTCCAAAAATATACTGAAGTAAGGCTGCCAAGAGGACTTGAAAGCGGGGCAGAATTGCAGGAAACCGATTTCAGGAGGTAGACTGGAATTGCATTGAAAGCATAGGAAAAGAGGCAGAACGTCCACAATGATGCACTTGGCCAAAAAGGGCGTATGCGTTTTTTCCTGAATATATTCAGGAAAAAACGCATACGCCCTTTTTGGCCAACCAAGCAAGCTTGCAAAGGAAATCTGCACTACAATGAAGTCTCACTTCCCCCCGGTCAAAAGGGCCATCTGAAAAAAGTGTAAAATCCAGAAAGGCAGGACAGGCCATGGAGAACTGGGAGCCTTGTTATGCTGATGGGCGGGATGTAAATTGCCAACAGACACTCGGGAGAAGTGTATGGTGTTTCCGGAAACATCTAAACAACAAAGCAACAGAGCCTTGGGCACTTCCACTTATGGTCCTATAGCTTAGGGAAATTAAAATCAAAAAGACACAGCCACCCCAAAGTTTGGGATGCCTCTGTTTACAAGAACCTCGTTTACCGTACAAGTTCAATATCACAGAAAGTGAAAAATGGATAAAGAACTTGTGGTACTTACGTACAATGCAGTATCACTCAGCAATGAAATCTATGTCATCAGGCCCGTAGCAGCATAATGAGTGGATTCAGGTACGATGATTCTAACTGAAATAAGTCACACAGAAAATGAAACATCATAAGGTATCACTAATGCACGGAATGTGAACTTGGCTACACATGAACTGAATTACAAAACAGAACAGGGTCTCAAGTTTAGAAAACCAACTTATGCCTGCTTAAGGGGAAAGGTGAGTTGGGGTGCTGCATAAAAGCAGAGTTTGAAATTAGCACAGATACCGTTCCATAAGCCAAATATGTAATAGACTAGACCTACCCCTTGCTCAACGAAATGGATTCAACAATGAGGTATCACCTCACACCTGGTAGAATAGGCATCATAGAAAATCTACAAACAAAAAATGCTGGAAAGGGTGTGGAGAAAAGGAACCCTCTTCCACTACTGTTGGGAATATAAATTGATACAGTCATTATGGAGAACAATATGGAATTTCTTATGAAACTAACAATAGAATTACCATATGATACAGCAATCCCAGTACTGGACATATACCCAGAAAAAACCATAAATCAAAAAGAGTCATTCACCGCAATGTTCATTGCATCACTATTTACAATATCGAGGTAATGGAAGCAACTTAAATGCCCACAGACAGACGAATGCATAAAGCTGTGGTACATATATAAAATGGAATATTACTAAGCCATGAAAAGGAATGAAATTGGGTCATTTGTAGAGACGTCGATGGATCTAGAGACTGTCATACAGAGTGAAGTAAGTCTGAAAGAGAAAAACAAATCTTGTATATTCATGCATATATGTGGAACCTAGAAAAACTGTACAGATTAACCATTTTGCAAGGCATAAATAGAGCAACAGATGTAGACAACAAACGTATGGACAACAAGGGGGGAAAGCTGTTGGGGGGGTGGTGGTGGGAGGAGTTGAGAGACTGGGATTGGCATGTATACATTTATATGTATAAAATAGATAACCAATAAGAACCTGCTGTATAAAAACATAAAATAAAATTCAAAATTAAAAAGAAATAAAATTTAAAAAATAAAACAAAAAACAATTATTCCCTGCACATACATGTATTTATATGAATAAATTATTTCCATGCTTATATCTGTAAATACAAAAAAGAGGAATAAAATCTACCTTGAACCAAAAACGAAAAAGAGAAAAAAAACACAGAACCCACCAGTTACACAGAGGAAAACCGTATCAGGGCACTTGCTCCAGTTGTAAACAATTCTGAAGTTGGTCAGTGGTGGGGAATCGTCTCCCATTCAGCCAGCAGCCCCCACGCAACAAGCGTCCTCATTGCAAAGCTGGGGCACCGTGCCGAGGCATCTGTGAGTAAACGTGAGCTGAGCCCCGGGCCAGTTGCTGCTGAACTATTCCCACCCGTCCCAGGTAAAACACCTGAATATATACAAGGACTTGAAAGCCTAGAGGAAGGGCCATAGAGCCACACGAGTGACAGCATGCCGGCCGACTTGGTGCCTGCAGGCCAGCCAGGATGGTCCTGGCCCTGGGTGCTCTTCTGGAAGATTTCCATTTCCCTGCCTGAGATACCCGTCCTGTCCCTGCCCCCACGGCTTTTTTCCTTCCTCACCTCTGCCCAGGGAGAAATTCCAGCAGCAGGTATGGGTGACACATCCTCTTCTTTAGCAGGTGGCAGCCTGGCAACTGCTGCAGAAAGTCCAGCAGAGCCCCACTCACACTGGGCCACCCACAAAGCCGTGGCCTCTCACTCCCTCCCACCAGCCCAGCCCCGAGACTGCTGACAGGGCAGAGAAAATGGCGTCAGGCACGGCTGCAGGGGCTCTTGCTGCCTGGAGTGGTATTTATATTGATCTCAACCCAGGCACACCTGGGGAGGGCTGGCCGGCACGGTAAGGCTGCCCAGGTCAGCCAATCATCACCCCTCAGGGGCTCACAGTTGCAGAAAATGGAACTTGTTGAACCGGCCAGGTCCAAGGAACAGGTGTGGGCTCCTGAGAGTCAGGATAGACAAGGGGCTGCAGCTTTGGCTTGTTTTCTAATCATTTTATCTGGCCCATGAGTGGGAGACAACTTCAAGAAAACCCTCTCCTAATGAGAGGAACCCAGGAGTCAGGGAGAGGAGGGGTGGGTGGTGGTTGGAGACAGAGGCCTGGTGCCCCGGGTGCAGTGGAAGTCTCTGGAAGACCAGGTGGAGGGAGGCCTCACGGAGTGATGCCCAGGGTCACAGACCTGTCGCAGCTGCTGTTTGTTAGTTCAAGTCCTGCTCTGAGGTGCTCTGTGTCAGCTCTGAGCGACAGGTGAGCTGGGGGTGCTCTGCAATGAGGGCTATGTGCACGGTTCCTGTGTGCCCAGCCCTGCCACGGTACCTGCAAGGGTAGCTCTGTATCCTGGGAGGGCCCTGACCACGAGAGCCCCGTGGGCTGGGGTGGGGGTGGGGTACCTGCCCAGGTGAGCTCCATATTCTGGGATTGGTCTGACCACGAGAGCCCCATGGGCTGCTGGGGACCTGGTAAAGGATGTCAGGACAGTCAGTGAAGCCACCGAGGATATACCTCCAGTTGCTCCTAATTCCTACACCCTGCTGGTCATTCTACCAACCACCAGGACATGGTATTCTGTATTAGTCTTCAATGATGCCTTCTTTTGTATTCCATTAGTCCCAGAGTCACAAGAAATTTTGGCTTGTGAGTGGCAGGACTCAACATACAACTAAAACAATACTTCCGGGCCTTTCGGCCCCAAGGGTGCAAAAATTCCCACACCATCTTTGGGGAAAGCTTAGCTAAAGACCTAAAAGTTCTACCTCTGGAAAAGGAAACCCTCCTTCAATATGCAGACGACATTCTGATCGCCAGCCCTACTAAGGAGGCCTCTGAACTACCAAGCCAATAAAGGATAGAAGTTGTCCAAGAAAAAGCTCAAATATCACAGACTGCGGTGACCTGCCTGGGCTTCATTCTCACAGAAGGTCAGAGAAGCCCATCCCAGGAAAGGGAAGAAACCATTTTCAGCCTTACCCCTTTCTAAAACTAGAAGACAGCTTAGGGGTTCCTGGGGAGGCCAGGGTTTGCTGCTTCTGGATCCCTAACTACAGTCTACTAGCTGGGCCTCTATATGAAACACTGAAAGGAAAAGATGATGATCCTTTGGAATAGAATCCAGAAGTGGCCTTTCAAGAATGGAAAGAGCAGTCAATTCAGACCCTTGCCCTGGAACTCCCTAATTTAGCTAAACCCTTTGACCTTTACATTCCCGGTGAAAGGTGAATCGCCATTGGAGAATTAGTGCAAAAACTGGGACCACTTGAAATGGAACAATGCAAGAATGCCATCCAGGTAGGATAAACTACGGTCACTAAGGGGCTTGGCCCACTGCCACATCTGGCCAAGATAATGGCGGTATCTAAAAACCTGGAAATCAGCAGCCCAAAAGGCCACCTCCCTCCTAAGGGAAAAGGACCCCACGTGGTGATCCTAACCACCAACCATGCCCTGAAGTTGCAGGGTTCGCTCCGTGGGCACACCGACCTTGAGTGAGGAGGCCCTCCAACTCCAACATCCAGAGAGATAACCGGGGGCAACAGGGCACCATGACGACTCGTGTGAACATCACTTGACCTGGAGTTTCTCTCATAAAACAACAAGAGTGTGTCCCAAAAGAGTAGACTACTGCTTGCAGGACTTACTGCACCCAGAGGGGAGCTAATAATCTTGGCGGGGGAACGGTATATCACACTGTCACCATAGAAAAGCCTACAGACACCGTGATGATGGTGGCCAATAAGACCGGCTGGACTCCTGTTTACTTCAAAAGGCTGTTGACTCAGTGGCCATCATGGTCCTTGATCACCACTGACCCTGGACTGTCTGGGAGTTGAGCGGGCAGGGCTCTGACACCTGGTGCTGTTTGTACGTTAATTCAGGGGCCTAATTGAAGAAAGCGCAGACTACTGGTCAGAGCATCTAGGCTGGCAGAAACGGTCAGCCTAAGGTGGCCGAACAAATGTGGGGCGGGGTGAAACCGGCCCCCACAGCGTCTCTGCACATCTCTTTCCTGGACCCTTAAAGGTCATTAGAATCTATAACACTTCCAATGCTGGTGCTCAGGTGGACGAGCAGGGAGGCAGGGGTCCTGGGGACAATCAACGTCACCGGGAGGCTGCTGGGGAGAAGCTCTGACCCTCGCCCCAGGGTATGAGGGCTCCCAACTCAGCACTCAGCAGTTACAGAAGAAGGGTCTGCACCCTCAGCACTCCAAGAATGAGGAACAGGACAAAAGGCAGAGGAGGGGTTTGTCCCCAGCAAAGCCCATTAAAAATCCCTGGGAGATAAAAATAGAATCTGGGCAATAAAGTCAAGTCTAACCTTTTTTATCCTTTGTGCTTTGTCTAATTTCACGTGCTCCTAGGGTCCCGCATGCAGAGGTTCCACACCCGGCACTTCAGACCAGATTTCCTAGTGCAGAATGGCTGGGTCGACACCTCAGCTCCTGGGGCCCAGTGCAGACTCCACGATATAGAGCCTGAGCTACAGCCAACCCGGCCCTCGAGAGCTCCGCACCCTCCCTCCCACTGACTCTGACAGGATCTCTACACAGCAGCCCAGCCCACAGCCCACAGCCCACGGGGTAGTGCATGCTCTCACCTCTCCATTCTCTGATCAAAATATAAAGTTTCCTTTGCTTGTGAACCAAACTCAGTCTCGATCTGTTGGCCCCAATGACACTGGGCAGGGGGACACTTGTTGGGGTCCACTCTGGAAGATCAGTAACAGAAATTGAGACTATTGTAACCTCAATGAACAGATGTGTGAGCCAAACTGTAGTTAACATAGAACAGTGTATAAGGCTCGGGTAAAATAAGATGTTTCTAACACTTCCATTTGATATTTCCATCACTTTATTATAAGCAAGTTCAGTGAAAAGGTTTGTCTTATTTGTCAGGTCAATATTAGAGAAATGAAGTGATTTCTTTCCAAGGATGTACATCTAATAATCTTGGTTAAACCTTCAATCTTGTTTTAAATGCTTTTCCATTGAAAATGATACCTCTCTTTCAGCTCCCCCATTTCTGAGAAGTATAAAATCTTATAATTTATTATTACCAAAGGGGAAAGGTGGGAGGAGGGATAAATTAACAGTTTGGGATTAACACATACACACTGCTATGTATAAAATAGATCATCAACAAGGAACTACTGTATAGCACAGGGAACTACACTCAACATTTTGCAATAACCTATAAGGGGAAATAATCTGAAAAAGAATAGATATTTTTATTGACATCATCTATCAATGACAGTTAAAGTGTAACCTAAGGGAAGCTGGTGGTGAGTGCTTCTGACCCTGAAGACTTCAATCATCTAAAGTTTGGACTCTGCCTACTTCCCATGGCCCTTAATGAACATATGTGTAGCCGTAACTTAAAAACTTCCCCAGTTTGGGTTTCGGGGAGACACTGATTTTGAAAAAGCCCTGGTGTTCTCCTTACATGAATGGGACTCTTCCTACTGCTAAAACATGTCTGTCACACCCAGAGGATGGTATACCGTCTGATCGGGAAGAGTTTGGAAAAGGCATCTCATCTCCTCATCTCCTGGTGCTCGGGTTCACCCCTCCAGCGTCTTTACTAACAGTCTCCCCACTTGGAGATGTCAGCACTGTCAACATCCTGTTGCGTACAGTTTGGAATTTGTCCAGAGGATGAAGCGGAAGGATGAGGAACAATGAGAGACAAGTCCTAGGTGTTCAGACAGGCACATGTCACTCTAATTTCCAATCAGGAAGACGAATTGACCAAAGGCTAGGGTTGCCCATGGAAACAATATAGGGCTTGAGGAAATCCCGCTGCTTTGTGGCCAGTTCCCATAAACACAAGTTGAACAATGGAACTCAGGGGCAGTAAAATTCACAAAACTGCAGAGTTGAAAATATCCATCACTGAAAAATGTCTTGAGGAAAGTCAGAAAAAAGGACTTGTAAGCAAGGGAGAATGGCAGGAAAGGGATTTGAGGAGGTAGAAAGGACTCGCCATTAAGCACAAGAAAAGGAGCTGAACATTGCCAACATTGCAGTTGGCCAAAAAGGGTGTATGCGTTTTTTTCTGTATATATTCAAGAAAAGGGCATACACTTTTTTAGCCAACCAAACAGATGGGCACTGGAAGTCAATACTACAAAAGATATCACTTCGCATCAGTCAGAAGAGCCATCCTCATAAAGCGTAAACAACAGAAATGCAGGACAGGGCAACGAGAAGAGGGAGCCCTGTGAGACTTATAGTGGAAATGTATATTGCCAACGGCCATTCTGGAGAAGTGTATTGTATTTACTAAAGCATCTAAAAAATGAGCTACAGAGCATAGGGCACTTGCACTCATGGGCGTATATCTTGGGAAAAACAAAAATCGAGAGGACACAGGCACCCCAATGTTTACCCCCTCTCTGTTTAAAAGATCCTCGACTAGGATATAACTTAAATGTCTCTGGAGGGGAAAAATGGATAGAGATGTGGTACTTAGGTAGAGTGGAATATTATTCAGCCTGGAAATCAATGAAATATGGCCAGTTGTAACAACTCCGGAGGAGTTACGTATGATCATTCTAAGTGACAGAATTCAAAAAGAAAAAGACACATATCATAAGATATCACTTAAAGGTGGAATCCAAAATGGCTACACATGAAATAAATTACAAAACAAAAACATAGTCAAATATGTAGAAAACACGCATAAGGCTGCTAAACGGGAAAGGTGGGGAGGGGTGAGGCATCATCCAGGAGGTTGAAATTAGCAAAGATACCATTCCAAATACCAAACTGATAATCAACAAGGCCTACACGGTAGCTAAAAGAACTGCACTCAGCACACTCAAGTCACCGGAAAAGAATATATACGACTGGTAAGAATCTGAAAAAGAATTTATTGATGTCTCTCTGTACGTGAATCAAGTGGATGTACAGCAGCAAGAAACAGAGCTTTGAAAATCAGCTGTAACCAATATAGTAATAAATTGAAAAAAATAAACGACAGAGAGACAGAGAAAACCTCTTACAACTTTTCCTCAGGGACGGTGATGCAACATGGATTGAACACATCTAGACCCACAGCAGGATGAGACATAAGGCTGGAAACTGTTTGCGCTAAGAGAAATGTGAGGTTGGGTGAGGAAATGCACACCCTTTAAAGTAATACTACCTGGTACCCATTCAATGGGTCCCAAATCTGCAGGTTCAAGGGATCTTCCTATAGCTAAAACATGCATGGAAAACCCAGAGGACTGTACACCATGTGATCGGGAGATGTGTCTAAAATGCACCTCATTTATCCTCTCCTGGTGCTCCTGTTCACCATTCCAGCCACGCTACTTAGAATCTCCCCACTTGGAGAATCAGCACATTTAAACTTCTGTTTCACACATTTTGCAAATTGTGAGGAGGATGAACGGGAAGAGGGGGAACCAATGAGAGAATAGTTGTAGGGGTTTGGACGGGCACATATCACTCTAATTTCCCATTAAGAATAAGAATTAAAGAAAGGCTCAGCCTGCCTCGCCGGAGCCAAAATAGGGCCTGAAGCAATCCTGCGGGTTTGAGGCCAGCTCACAAAAGAACAACTTAAAAAATGGAGCTCAGGGTCACTGCAATTCACAAACCTGCAGAGTTATAAATGAAAACTAACGTCCAAAAATATGTTGAGGTAAGGCAAAGAAGAGGATCTGAATGCAAGACAGAATTGCAAGAAACAGATTTCAAGAGATAGATTGGACTCGTCTTTAACGCACATGAAAAGCGGCAGAATTTCGACAATGATGCAGTTGGCCCAAAAGGGCGTATGCGTTTTTTCCTGATTATATCTAGGAAAAAACGCATACGCACTTTATGGGCAACGAAGCAAGCAAGCAATGCAAATGTGCACAACAAAGAAGTCTCATTTCCCACCGGTCAAAAGGGCCATCCTAAAAAATTGTAAAAACCAGAAATGCAGGACAGGCCATGGAGAACAGGGAGCCTTTATACGCTGATGGGCAGTGTGTGGACTGCCGAGAGCCACTCTGGAGAAGTGTATGGTGGTTCCTAAATCATCTAAAAAACAGAGCTACAGAGCATAGGACACTTCCAATCATGGGAGTATATCTAGGGAAGTCTAAAAATCAACAAGACACAAGCACACCACAGTTTAGGGCTACTCTGTTTACAAGAACCTCAACTTCAGTACACCTTAAATATCCCAGGAAAGAGAACAATGGATAAAGAAGATGTGGTACTTATGTACAATTTCTTCACCATGAAATCAATGTAATAAGGCTAGTAGAAGGATAAAGAGTGGATTTAGGTCCGATAATACTACTTGAAATAAGTCAAACAGAAAAAGAAACATATCATAAGATATCACTTATAGAGGGAGGGTAAATATGGCTGCACAAGAAATGAATTACAGAACAGAACAGTGTCTCACATTTAGAAAACACACTTATGTCAGCTTAAGGGGAAAGGAGAGGTGGGGTGATGCATAAAACCAGAGTTTGAAATTAGCACAGATACCGTTCAATAAACCAAATAGGTATTAGACAAGATCTACACCTTGCTCAATGAACTGGCCTCAACACACCCTATACACCACAGAGAAATATATCTGAGTAATAAGAATCTTAAAACCCATGTATTGATATATCTCCATAAGGGAATCAAGTGTGTGCAGAGCGGCACAAACACAGCAGTGAAAATGAGCTAAACCCCATTATAGAAATAAATTTTAAAAACAAAACGCTGAAACAATGAAAGAGAGAAAAATTCTTACAAAATTCGCTCAGGGGCTGTGATGCAACCTGGATTGACCACATATAAACCCACAGCTGGATAAGACATAAGGCTGGACACTTGGGGCTGAGAGGATTGGTGAGCTTTGGTGAGCAACTGCCGAAAGTTTAATGCAATACTTCATGCTACTCAGTCCAAGGGTCCCAACACTCCAGGTTGAAGGGAATCTTCCTACAGCTAAACCATGCTTGGGAAACCCAGCGACTGGTATACCATATGATCGGGAAAGGTTTCTAAAACACACCTCATTTTTCCTCTCCTGGGGCTCCGGATCGACATTCCAGCCGCTTTACTAACAACATCCCCACATGGAGAGTCAATGCCTTTAAGTTCTGGTATCGCACAGTCTGCAGTTAGTGCGGAGGATGAATGGGAATAGGGGGAACCAGTGAGAAAACTAGCTGTAGCGGTTTCAATGGGCACATGTCACTCTAATTTCACATCAGTAAGAAGAATTAACCAAAGGCACAGCAAGGTGCCCCAGAAGAAGAATAGAGCTTCAAGGAATCCTGTGGTTATGGGGCAAGATCACAAAAATAAGAGCTGAAAAATGGAGCTAAGGGCCACTGCAATTCAAAAACCTGCAGTTATAAAGGCCAACTATTTTCAAACAATATATTGAGGTAAGGCTATGAAGAAGCATTGAAAGCAAGGCAGAATTGCAGGAAACCGATTTCAGGAGATACACTGGAATTGCATTGAAAACATATGAAGAGAGTCAGAACCTCGACAATGATGCACTTGGCCAAAAAGGGCGTATGCGTTTTTTCCTGAATATATTCAGGAAAAAACGCATACGCCCTTTTTGGACAACCAAGCAAGCTTGCAAAGGAAATCTGCACTACAATGAAGTCTCACTTCCCCCCGGTGAAAATGGACATCTGAAAAAAGTGTAAAATCCAGAAAGGCAGGACAGGCCATGGAGAACTGGGAGCCTTGTTATGCTGATGGGCGGGATGTAAATTGCCAACAGACACTCCGGAGAAGTGTATGGTGTTTCCTGAAACATCTAAAAAACAAAGCAACAGAGCCTAGGGCACTTCCACTTATGGTCCTATAGCTTAGGGAAATTAAAATCAAAAAGACACAGCCACCCCAAAGTTTGGGACGCCTCTGTTTACAAGAACCTCGTTTACAGTACAAGTTCAACATCGCAGAAAGTGAAAACTGGATAAAGAACATGTGGTATTTACTTACAAAGCAATATCACTCAGCAATGAAATCTATGTCATCAGGCCCTTAGCAGCACAATGAGTGGATACAGGTATGATGATTCTAACTGAAATAAGTCACACAGAAAAAGAAACATCATAAGATATCAGTAATACACGGAATGTAAACTTGGCTACACAGGAACTGAATTACAGAACAGAACAGGGTCTCAAATTTAGAAAACCAACTTATGCTTGCTTAAGGGGAAAGCTGAGTTGGGGTGCTGCATAAAACCAGAGATTGAAATGAGCACAGATAAAGTTCCTTAAGCCAAATATGGAATAGACAAGAGCTACTCCTTGCTCAACGAAATGGACTCAACACCGCATATTAAACGCCTAAGAATGTACCTGACTAGTAAGTATCTTAAAACCTATGGATTGCTATGTCTCCGAAAGAGAATCAAGCATGTGTACAGGCGCATAAACGCAGCAGTGATAGGATTGGAGAGGTTCGGTGAACAAATGAAGACCCTTTGAAGTCATATTGCATGGTACCCATTCCACGGGTCTCAACTCTCCAGGTTTAAGGTATTCTTCCTTCAACTAAAACATGCATGTGGAACCCAGAGTATAATCAACCGTGTGAACGGGAGACGTGTTCAAATATGTCTCAGTTTTCGTACCCTGGTACTCGGGTGCAACATTCCAGACGCTTTACTAACACTCTCCCCACTTGGAGAGTCAGCGCCTTTAACCTCCTGTTTGGCCCAGTTTTCAATTTCTGCGGAAGATGAACAGGAATAGGGAGAACCAATGAGAGACTAGCTGGAGGTGTCTGGACGGGCAAATTTAACTCTCATTTCCCACCAGGAAGAGGAATTAACCAAAGGCTCAGCGTGCCGTGCCGGAACCAGATGAGGGCCTGAAGCCATCCTGCGGTGTTGCGGCCAGCTCACAAGAAAGCGAGTTTAACAAAGGAGCTCAGGGGCACTGTAATTCACAAACCTGCAGAGTTATAAATGACAGCTATCGTCCAAAAATATACTGAAGTAAGGCTGCCAAGAGGACTTGAAAGCGGGGCAGAATTGCAGGAAACCGATTTCAGGAGGTAGACTGGAATTGCATTGAAAGCATAGGAAAAGAGGCAGAACGTCCACAATGATGCACTTGGCCAAAAAGGGCGTATGCGTTTTTTCCTGAATATATTCAGGAAAAAACGCATACGCCCTTTTTGGCCAACCAAGCAAGCTTGCAAAGGAAATCTGCACTACAATGAAGTCTCACTTCCCCCCGGTCAAAAGGGCCATCTGAAAAAAGTGTAAAATCCAGAAAGGCAGGACAGGCCATGGAGAACTGGGAGCCTTGTTATGCTGATGGGCGGGATGTAAATTGCCAACAGACACTCGGGAGAAGTGTATGGTGTTTCCGGAAACATCTAAAAAACAAAGCAACAGAGCCTAGGGCACTTCCACTTATGGTCCTATAGCTTAGGGAAATTAAAATCAAAAAGACACAGCCACCCCAAAGTTTGGGACGCCTCTGTTTACAAGAACCTCGTTTACCGTACAAGTTCAATATCACAGAAAGTGAAAAATGGATAAAGAACTTGTGGTACTTACGTACAATGCAGTATCACTCAGCAATGAAATCTATGTCATCAGGCCCGTAGCAGCATAATGAGTGGATTCAGGTACGATGATTCTAACTGAAATAAGTCACACAGAAAATGAAACATCATAAGGTATCACTAATGCACGGAATGTGAACTTGGCTACACATGAACTGAATTACAAAACAGAACAGGGTCTCAAGTTTAGAAAACCAACTTATGCCTGCTTAAGGGGAAAGGTGAGTTGGGGTGCTGCATAAAAGCAGAGTTTGAAATTAGCACAGATACCGTTCCATAAGCCAAATATGTAATAGACTAGACCTACCCCTTGCTCAACGAAATGGATTCAACAATGAGGTATCACCTCACACCTGGTAGAATAGGCATCATAGAAAATCTACAAACAAAAAATGCTGGAAAGGGTGTGGAGAAAAGGAACCCTCTTCCACTACTGTTGGGAATATAAATTGATACAGTCATTATGGAGAACAATATGGAATTTCTTATGAAACTAACAATAGAATTACCATATGATACAGCAATCCCAGTACTGGACATATACCCAGAAAAAACCATAAATCAAAAAGAGTCATTCACCGCAATGTTCATTGCATCACTATTTACAATATCGAGGTAATGGAAGCAACTTAAATGCCCACAGACAGACGAATGCATAAAGCTGTGGTACATATATAAAATGGAATATTACTAAGCCATGAAAAGGAATGAAATTGGGTCATTTGTAGAGACGTCGATGGATCTAGAGACTGTCATACAGAGTGAAGTAAGTCTGAAAGAGAAAAACAAATCTTGTATATTCATGCATATATGTGGAACCTAGAAAAACTGTACAGATTAACCATTTTGCAAGGCATAAATAGAGCAACAGATGTAGACAACAAACGTATGGACAACAAGGGGGGAAAGCTGTTGGGGGGGTGGTGGTGGGAGGAGTTGAGAGACTGGGATTGGCATGTATACATTTATATGTATAAAATAGATAACCAATAAGAACCTGCTGTATAAAAACATAAAATAAAATTCAAAATTAAAAAGAAATAAAATTTAAAAAATAAAACAAAAAACAATTATTCCCTGCACATACATGTATTTATATGAATAAATTATTTCCATGCTTATATCTGTAAATACAAAAAAGAGGAATAAAATCTACCTTGAACCAAAAACGAAAAAGAGAAAAAAAACACAGAACCCACCAGTTACACAGAGGAAAACCGTATCAGGGCACTTGCTCCAGTTGTAAACAATTCTGAAGTTGGTCAGTGGTGGGGAATCGTCTCCCATTCAGCCAGCAGCCCCCACGCAACAAGCGTCCTCATTGCAAAGCTGGGGCACCGTGCCGAGGCATCTGTGAGTAAACGTGAGCTGAGCCCCAGGCCAGTTGCTGCTGAACTATTCCCACCCGTCCCAGGTAAAACACCTGAATATATACAAGGACTTGAAAGCCTAGAGGAAGGGCCATAGAGCCACACGAGTGACAGCATGCCGGCCGACTTGGTGCCTGCAGGCCAGCCAGGATGGTCCTGGCCCTGGGTGCTCTTCTGGAAGATTTCCATTTCCCTGCCTGAGATACCCGTCCTGTCCCTGCCCCCACGGCTTTTTTCCTTCCTCACCTCTGCCCAGGGAGAAATTCCAGCAGCAGGTATGGGTGACACATCCTCTTCTTTAGCAGGTGGCAGCCTGGCAACTGCTGCAGAAAGTCCAGCAGAGCCCCACTCACACTGGGCCACCCACAAAGCCATGGCCTCTCACTCCCTCCCACCAGCCCAGCCCCGAGACTGCTGACAGGGCAGAGAAAATGGCGTCAGGCACGGCTGCAGGGGCTCTTGCTGCCTGGAGTGGTATTTATATTGATCTCAACCCAGGCACACCTGGGGAGGGCTGGCCGGCACGGTAAGGCTGCCCAGGTCAGCCAATCATCACCCCTCAGGGGCTCACAGTTGCAGAAAATGGAACTTGCTGAACCGGCCAGGTCCAAGGAACAGGTGTGGGCTCCTGAGAGTCAGGATAGACAAGGGGCTGCAGCTTTGGCTTGTTTTCTAATCATTTTATCTGGCCCATGAGTGGGAGACAACTTCAAGAAAACCCTCTCCTAATGAGAGGAACCCAGGAGTCAGGGAGAGGAGGGGTGGGTGGTGGTTGGAGACAGAGGCCTGGTGCCCCGGGTGCAGTGGAAGTCTCTGGAAGACCAGGTGGAGGGAGGCCTCACGGAGTGATGCCCAGGGTCACAGACCTGTCGCAGCTGCTGTTTGTTAGTTCAAGTCCTGCTCTGAGGTGCTCTGTGTCAGCTCTGAGCGACAGGTGAGCTGGGGGTGCTCTGCAATGAGGGCTATGTGCACGGTTCCTGTGTGCCCAGCCCTGCCACGGTACCTGCAAGGGTAGCTCTGTATCCTGGGAGGGCCCTGACCACGAGAGCCCCGTGGGCTGGGGTGGGGGTGGGGTACCTGCCCAGGTGAGCTCCATATTCTGGGATTGGTCTGACCACGAGAGCCCCATGGGCTGCTGGGGACCTGGTAAAGGATGTCAGGACAGTCAGTGAAGCCACCGAGGATATACCTCCAGTTGCTCCTAATTCCTACACCCTGCTGGTCATTCTACCAACCACCAGGACATGGTATTCTGTATTAGTCTTCAATGATGCCTTCTTTTGTATTCCATTAGTCCCAGAGTCACAAGAAATTTTGGCTTGTGAGTGGCAGGACTCAACATACAACTAAAACAATACTTCCGGGCCGTTCGGCCCCAAGGGTGCAAAAATTCCCACACCATCTTTGGGGAAAGCTTAGCTAAAGACCTAAAAGTTCTACCTCTGGAAAAGGAAACCCTCCTTCAATATGCAGACGACATTCTGATCGCCAGCCCTACTAAGGAGGCCTCTGAACTACCAAGCCAATAAAGGATAGAAGTTGTCCAAGAAAAAGCTCAAATATCACAGACTGCGGTGACCTGCCTGGGCTTCATTCTCACAGAAGGTCAGAGAAGCCCATCCCAGGAAAGGGAAGAAACCATTTTCAGCCTTACCCCTTTCTAAAACTAGAAGACAGCTTAGGGGTTCCTGGGGAGGCCAGGGTTTGCTGCTTCTGGATCCCTAACTACAGTCTACTAGCTGGGCCTCTATATGAAACACTGAAAGGAAAAGATGATGATCCTTTGGAATAGAATCCAGAAGTGGCCTTTCAAGAATGGAAAGAGCAGTCAATTCAGACCCTTGCCCTGGAACTCCCTAATTTAGCTAAACCCTTTGACCTTTACATTCCCGGTGAAAGGTGAATCGCCATTGGAGAATTAGTGCAAAAACTGGGACCACTTGAAATGGAACAATGCAAGAATGCCATCCAGGTAGGATAAACTACGGTCACTAAGGGGCTTGGCCCACTGCCACATCTGGCCAAGATAATGGCGGTATCTAAAAACCTGGAAATCAGCAGCCCAAAAGGCCACCTCCCTCCTAAGGGAAAAGGACCCCACGTGGTGATCCTAACCACCAACCATGCCCTGAAGTTGCAGGGTTCGCTCCGTGGGCACACCGACCTTGAGTGAGGAGGCCCTCCAACTCCAACATCCAGAGAGATAACCGGGGGCAACAGGGCACCATGACGACTCGTGTGAACATCACTTGACCTGGAGTTTCTCTCATAAAACAACAAGAGTGTGTCCCAAAAGAGTAGACTACTGCTTGCAGGACTTACTGCACCCAGAGGGGAGCTAATAATCTTGGCGGGGGAACGGTATATCACACTGTCACCATAGAAAAGCCTACAGACACCGTGATGATGGTGGCCAATAAGACCGGCTGGACTCCTGTTTACTTCAAAAGGCTGTTGACTCAGTGGCCATCATGGTCCTTGATCACCACTGACCCTGGACTGTCTGGGAGTTGAGCGGGCAGGGCTCTGACACCTGGTGCTGTTTGTACGTTAATTCAGGGGCCTAATTGAAGAAAGCGCAGACTACTGGTCAGAGCATCTAGGCTGGCAGAAACGGTCAGCCTAAGGTGGCCGAACAAATGTGGGGCGGGGTGAAACCGGCCCCCACAGCGTCTCTGCACATCTCTTTCCTGGACCCTTAAAGGTCATTAGAATCTATAACACTTCCAATGCTGGTGCTCAGGTGGACGAGCAGGGAGGCAGGGGTCCTGGGGACAATCAACGTCACCGGGAGGCTGCTGGGGAGAAGCTCTGACCCTCGCCCCAGGGTATGAGGGCTCCCAACTCAGCACTCAGCAGTTACAGAAGAAGGGTCTGCACCCTCAGCACTCCAAGAATGAGGAACAGGACAAAAGGCAGAGGAGGGGTTTGTCCCCAGCAAAGCCCATTAAAAATCCCTGGGAGATAAAAATAGAATCTGGGCAATAAAGTCAAGTCTAACCTTTTTTATCCTTTGTGCTTTGTCTAATTTCACGTGCTCCTAGGGTCCCGCATGCAGAGGTTCCACACCCGGCACTTCAGACCAGATTTCCTAGTGCAGAATGGCTGGGTCGACACCTCAGCTCCTGGGGCCCAGTGCAGACTCCACGATATAGAGCCTGAGCTACAGCCAACCCGGCCCTCGAGAGCTCCGCACCCTCCCTCCCACTGACTCTGACAGGATCTCTACACAGCAGCCCAGCCCACAGCCCACAGCCCACGGGGTAGTGCATGCTCTCACCTCTCCATTCTCTGATCAAAATATAAAGTTTCCTTTGCTTGTGAACCAAACTCAGTCTCGATCTGTTGGCCCCAATGACACTGGGCAGGGGGACACTTGTTGGGGTCCACTCTGGAAGATCAGTAACAGAAATTGAGACTATTGTAACCTCAATGAACAGATGTGTGAGCCAAACTGTAGTTAACATAGAACAGTGTATAAGGCTCGGGTAAAATAAGATGTTTCTAACACTTCCATTTGATATTTCCATCACTTTATTATAAGCAAGTTCAGTGAAAAGGTTTGTCTTATTTGTCAGGTCAATATTAGAGAAATGAAGTGATTTCTTTCCAAGGATGTACATCTAATAATCTTGGTTAAACCTTCAATCTTGTTTTAAATGCTTTTCCATTGAAAATGATACCTCTCTTTCAGCTCCCCCATTTCTGAGAAGTATAAAATCTTATAATTTATTATTACCAAAGGGGAAAGGTGGGAGGAGGGATAAATTAACAGTTTGGGATTAACACATACACACTGCTATGTATAAAATAGATCATCAACAAGGAACTACTGTATAGCACAGGGAACTACACTCAACATTTTGCAATAACCTATAAGGGGAAATAATCTGAAAAAGAATAGATATTTTTATTGACATCATCTATCAATGACAGTTAAAGTGTAACCTAAGGGAAGCTGGTGGTGAGTGCTTCTGACCCTGAAGACTTCAATCATCTAAAGTTTGGACTCTGCCTACTTCCCATGGCCCTTAATGAACATATGTGTAGCCGTAACTTAAAAACTTCCCCAGTTTGGGTTTCGGGGAGACACTGATTTTGAAAAAGCCCTGGTGTTCTCCTTACATGAATGGGACTCTTCCTACTGCTAAAACATGTCTGTCACACCCAGAGGATGGTATACCGTCTGATCGGGAAGAGTTTGGAAAAGGCATCTCATCTCCTCATCTCCTGGTGCTCGGGTTCACCCCTCCAGCGTCTTTACTAACAGTCTCCCCACTTGGAGATGTCAGCACTGTCAACATCCTGTTGCGTACAGTTTGGAATTTGTCCAGAGGATGAAGCGGAAGGATGAGGAACAATGAGAGACAAGTCCTAGGTGTTCAGACAGGCACATGTCACTCTAATTTCCAATCAGGAAGACGAATTGACCAAAGGCTAGGGTTGCCCATGGAAACAATATAGGGCTTGAGGAAATCCCGCTGCTTTGTGGCCAGTTCCCATAAACACAAGTTGAACAATGGAACTCAGGGGCAGTAAAATTCACAAAACTGCAGAGTTGAAAATATCCATCACTGAAAAATGTCTTGAGGAAAGTCAGAAAAAAGGACTTGTAAGCAAGGGAGAATGGCAGGAAAGGGATTTGAGGAGGTAGAAAGGACTCGCCATTAAGCACAAGAAAAGGAGCTGAACATTGCCAACATTGCAGTTGGCCAAAAAGGGTGTATGCGTTTTTTTCTGTATATATTCAAGAAAAGGGCATACACTTTTTTAGCCAACCAAACAGATGGGCACTGGAAGTCAATACTACAAAAGATATCACTTCGCATCAGTCAGAAGAGCCATCCTCATAAAGCGTAAACAACAGAAATGCAGGACAGGGCAACGAGAAGAGGGAGCCCTGTGAGACTTATAGTGGAAATGTATATTGCCAACGGCCATTCTGGAGAAGTGTATTGTATTTACTAAAGCATCTAAAAAATGAGCTACAGAGCATAGGGCACTTGCACTCATGGGCGTATATCTTGGGAAAAACAAAAATCGAGAGGACACAGGCACCCCAATGTTTACCCCCTCTCTGTTTAAAAGATCCTCGACTAGGATATAACTTAAATGTCTCTGGAGGGGAAAAATGGATAGAGATGTGGTACTTAGGTAGAGTGGAATATTATTCAGCCTGGAAATCAATGAAATATGGCCAGTTGTAACAACTCCGGAGGAGTTACGTATGATCATTCTAAGTGACAGAATTCAAAAAGAAAAAGACACATATCATAAGATATCACTTAAAGGTGGAATCCAAAATGGCTACACATGAAATAAATTACAAAACAAAAACATAGTCAAATATGTAGAAAACACGCATAAGGCTGCTAAACGGGAAAGGTGGGGAGGGGTGAGGCATCATCCAGGAGGTTGAAATTAGCAAAGATACCATTCCAAATACCAAACTGATAATCAACAAGGCCTACACGGTAGCTAAAAGAACTGCACTCAGCACACTCAAGTCACCGGAAAAGAATATATACGACTGGTAAGAATCTGAAAAAGAATTTATTGATGTCTCTCTGTACGTGAATCAAGTGGATGTACAGCAGCAAGAAACAGAGCTTTGAAAATCAGCTGTAACCAATATAGTAATAAATTGAAAAAAATAAACGACAGAGAGACAGAGAAAACCTCTTACAACTTTTCCTCAGGGACGGTGATGCAACATGGATTGAACACATCTAGACCCACAGCAGGATGAGACATAAGGCTGGAAACTGTTTGCGCTAAGAGAAATGTGAGGTTGGGTGAGGAAATGCACACCCTTTAAAGTAATACTACCTGGTACCCATTCAATGGGTCCCAAATCTGCAGGTTCAAGGGATCTTCCTATAGCTAAAACATGCATGGAAAACCCAGAGGACTGTACACCATGTGATCGGGAGATGTGTCTAAAATGCACCTCATTTATCCTCTCCTGGTGCTCCTGTTCACCATTCCAGCCACGCTACTTAGAATCTCCCCACTTGGAGAATCAGCACATTTAAACTTCTGTTTCACACATTTTGCAAATTGTGAGGAGGATGAACGGGAAGAGGGGGAACCAATGAGAGAATAGTTGTAGGGGTTTGGACGGGCACATATCACTCTAATTTCCCATTAAGAATAAGAATTAAAGAAAGGCTCAGCCTGCCTCGCCGGAGCCAAAATAGGGCCTGAAGCAATCCTGCGGGTTTGAGGCCAGCTCACAAAAGAACAACTTAAAAAATGGAGCTCAGGGTCACTGCAATTCACAAACCTGCAGAGTTATAAATGAAAACTAACGTCCAAAAATATGTTGAGGTAAGGCAAAGAAGAGGATCTGAATGCAAGACAGAATTGCAAGAAACAGATTTCAAGAGATAGATTGGACTCGTCTTTAACGCACATGAAAAGCGGCAGAATTTCGACAATGATGCAGTTGGCCCAAAAGGGCGTATGCGTTTTTTCCTGATTATATCTAGGAAAAAACGCATACGCACTTTATGGGCAACGAAGCAAGCAAGCAATGCAAATGTGCACAACAAAGAAGTCTCATTTCCCACCGGTCAAAAGGGCCATCCTAAAAAATTGTAAAAACCAGAAATGCAGGACAGGCCATGGAGAACAGGGAGCCTTTATACGCTGATGGGCAGTGTGTGGACTGCCGAGAGCCACTCTGGAGAAGTGTATGGTGGTTCCTAAATCATCTAAAAAACAGAGCTACAGAGCATAGGACACTTCCAATCATGGGAGTATATCTAGGGAAGTCTAAAAATCAACAAGACACAAGCACACCACAGTTTAGGGCTACTCTGTTTACAAGAACCTCAACTTCAGTACACCTTAAATATCCCAGGAAAGAGAACAATGGATAAAGAAGATGTGGTACTTATGTACAATTTCTTCACCATGAAATCAATGTAATAAGGCTAGTAGAAGGATAAAGAGTGGATTTAGGTCCGATAATACTACTTGAAATAAGTCAAACAGAAAAAGAAACATATCATAAGATATCACTTATAGAGGGAGGGTAAATATGGCTGCACAAGAAATGAATTACAGAACAGAACAGTGTCTCACATTTAGAAAACACACTTATGTCAGCTTAAGGGGAAAGGAGAGGTGGGGTGATGCATAAAACCAGAGTTTGAAATTAGCACAGATACCGTTCAATAAACCAAATAGGTATTAGACAAGATCTACACCTTGCTCAATGAACTGGCCTCAACACACCCTATACACCACAGAGAAATATATCTGAGTAATAAGAATCTTAAAACCCATGTATTCATATATCTCCATAAGGGAATCAAGTGTGTGCAGAGCGGCACAAACACAGCAGTGAAAATGAGCTAAACCCCATTATAGAAATAAATTTTAAAAACAAAACGCTGAAACAATGAAAGAGAGAAAAATTCTTACAAAATTCGCTCAGGGGCTGTGATGCAACCTGGATTGACCACATATAAACCCACAGCTGGATAAGACATAAGGCTGGACACTTGGGGCTGAGAGGATTGGTGAGCTTTGGTGAGCAACTGCCGAAAGTTTAATGCAATACTTCATGCTACTCAGTCCAAGGGTCCCAACACTCCAGGTTGAAGGGAATCTTCCTACAGCTAAACCATGCTTGGGAAACCCAGCGACTGGTATACCATATGATCGGGAAAGGTTTCTAAAACACACCTCATTTTTCCTCTCCTGGGGCTCCGGATCGACATTCCAGCCGCTTTACTAACAACATCCCCACATGGAGAGTCAATGCCTTTAAGTTCTGGTATCACACAGTCTGCAGTTAGTGCGGAGGATGAATGGGAATAGGGGGAACCAGTGAGAAAACTAGCTGTAGCGGTTTCAATGGGCACATGTCACTCTAATTTCACATCAGTAAGAAGAATTAACCAAAGGCACAGCAAGGTGCCCCAGAAGAAGAATAGAGCTTCAAGGAATCCTGTGGTTATGGGGCAAGATCACAAAAATAAGAGCTGAAAAATGGAGCTAAGGGCCACTGCAATTCAAAAACCTGCAGTTATAAAGGCCAACTATTTTCAAACAATATATTGAGGTAAGGCTATGAAGAAGCATTGAAAGCAAGGCAGAATTGCAGGAAACCGATTTCAGGAGATACACTGGAATTGCATTGAAAACATATGAAGAGAGTCAGAACCTCGACAATGATGCACTTGGCCAAAAAGGGCGTATGCGTTTTTTCCTGAATATATTCAGGAAAAAACGCATACGCCCTTTTTGGACAACCAAGCAAGCTTGCAAAGGAAATCTGCACTACAATGAAGTCTCACTTCCCCCCGGTGAAAATGGACATCTGAAAAAAGTGTAAAATCCAGAAAGGCAGGACAGGCCATGGAGAACTGGGAGCCTTGTTATGCTGATGGGCGGGATGTAAATTGCCAACAGACACTCGGGAGAAGTGTATGGTGTTACCTGAAACATCTATACAACAAAGCAACAGAGCCTAGGGCACTTCCACTTATGGTCCTATAGCTTAGGGAAATTAAAATCAAAAAGACACAGCCACCCCAAAGTTTGGGACGCCTCTGTTTACAAGAACCTCGTTTACAGTACAAGTTCAACATCGCAGAAAGTGAAAAATGGATAAAGAACATGTGGTATTTACTTACAAAGCAATATCACTCAGCAATGAAATCTATGTCATCAGGCCCTTAGCAGCACAATGAGTGGATTCAGGTATGATGATTCTAACTGAAATAAGTCACACAGAAAAAGAAACATCATAAGATATCAGTAATACACGGAATGTAAACTTGGCTACACAGGAACTGAATTACAGAACAGAACAGGGTCTCAAATTTCGAAAACCAACTTATGCTTGCTTAAGGGGAAAGGTGAGTTGGGGTGCTGCATAAAACCAGAGATTGAAATGAGCACAGATAAAGTTCATTAAGCCAAATATGGAATAGACAAGAGCTACTCCTTGCTCAACGAAATGGACTCAACACCCCATATTAAACGCCTAAGAATGTACCTAACTAGTAAGTATCTTAAAGCCTATGGATTGCTATGTCTCCGAAAGAGAATCAAGCATGTGTACAGGGGCATAAACGCAGCAGTGATAGGATTGGAGAGGTTCGGTGAGCAAATGAAGACCCTTTGAAGTCATATTGCATGGTACCCATTCCACGGGTTTCAACTCTCCAGGTTTAAGGTATTCTTCCTTCAGCTAAAACATGCATGTGGAACCTAGAGTATGATCAACCATGTGATCGGGAGACGTGTTCAAATATGTCTCAGTTTTCGTACCCTGGTACTCGGGTGCAACATTCCAGACGCTTTACTAACACTCTCCCCACTTGGAGAGTCAGTCCCTTTAACCTCCTGTTTGGCCCACTTTGCAATTTCTGTGGAAGATGAACAAGAAAGGCGAGAACCAATGAGAGACTAGCTGGAGGTGTCTGGACGGACAAATTTAACTCTCATTTCCCACCAGGAAGAGGAAATAACCAAAGGCTCAGCGTGCCGTGCCGGAACCAGATTAGGGCCTGAAGCCATTCTGCAGTGTTGCGGCCAGGTCACAAGAAAGCGAGTTGAAGAAAGGAGCTCAGGGGCACTGTAATTCACAAACCTGCAGAGTTATAAATGACAGCTATCGTCCAAAAATATACTGAAGTAAGGCTGCCAAGAGGACTTGAAAGCGGGGCAGAATTGCAGGAAACCGATTTCAGGAGGTAGACTGGAATTGCATTGAAAGCATAGGAAAAGAGGCAGAACGTCCACAATGATGCACTTGGCCAAAAAGGGTGTATGTGTTCTTTCCTGAATATATTCAGGAAAAAACGCATACGCCCTTTTTGGCCAACCAAGCAAGCTTGCAAAGGAAATCTGCACTACAATGAAGTCTCACTTCCCCCGTCAAAAGGGCCATCTGAAAAAAGTGTAAAATCCAGAAAGGCAGGACAGGCCATGGAGAACTGGGAGCCTTGTTATGCTGATGGGCGGGATGTAAATTGCCAACAGACACTCGGGAGAAGTGTATGGTGTTTCCTGAAACATCTAAAAAACAAAGCAACAGAGCCTAGGGCACTTCCACTTATGGTCCTATAGCTTAGGGAAATTAAAATCAAAAAGACACAGCCACCCCAAAGTTTGGGACGCCTCTGTTTACAAGAACCTCGTTTACAGTACAAGTTCAACATCGCAGAAAGTGAAAAATGGATAAAGAAGTTGTGGTATTTACTTACAAAGCAATATCACTCAGCAATGAAATCTATGTCATCAGGCCCGTAGCAGCATAATGAGTGGATTCAGGTACGATGATTCTCACTGAAATAAGTCACACAGAAAAAGAAACATCATAAGATATCAGTAATACACGGAATGTAAACTTGGCTACACAGGAACTGAATTACAGAACAGAACAGGGTCTCAAATTTACAAAACCAACTTATGCTTGCTTAAGGGGAAAGGTGAGTTGGGGTGCTGCATAAAACCAGAGATTGAAACGAGCACAGATAAAGTTCCTTAAGCCAAATATGGAATAGACAAGAGCTACTCCTTGCTCAACGAAATGGACTCAACACCCCATATTAAACGCCTAAGAATGTACCTGACTAGTAAGTATCTTAAAACCTATGGATTGCTATGTCTCCAAAAGAGAATCAAGCGTGTGTACAGGGGCATAAACGCAGCAGTGATAGGATTGGAGAGGTTCGGTGAGCAAATGAAGACCCTTTGAAGTCATATTGCATGGTACCCATTCCACGGGTCTCAACTCTCCAGGTTTAAGGTATTCTTCCTTCAGCTAAAACATGCATGTGGAACCCAGAGTATGATCAACCATGTGAACGGGAGACGTGTTCAAATATGTCTCAGTTTTCCTCCCCTGGTACTCGGGTGCAACATTCCAGACGCTTTACTAACACTCTCCCCACTTGGAGAGTCAGCGCCTTTAACCTCCTGTTTGGCCCAGTTTGCAATTTCTGCGGAAGATGAACAGGAATAGGGAACACCAATGAGAGACTAGCTGGAGGTGTCTGGACGGGCAAATTTAACTCTCATTTCCCACCAGGAAGAGGAAATAACCAAAGGCTCAGCGTGCCGGGCCGGAACCAGATTAGGGCCTGAAGCCATCCTGCGGTGTTGCGGCCAGCTCAAAAGAAAGCGAGTTGAAGAAAGGAGCTCAGGGGCACTGTAATTCACAAACCTGCAGAGTTATAAATGACAGCTATCGTCCAAAAATATACTGAAGTAAGGCTGCCAAGAGGACTTGAATGCGGGGCAGAATTGCAGGAAACCGATTTCAGGAGGTAGACTGGAATTGCATTGAAAGCATAGGAAAAGAGGCAGAACGTCCACAATGATGCACTTGGCCAAAAAGGGCGTATGCGTTTTTTCCTGAATATATTCAGGAAAAAACGCATACGCCCTTTTTGGCCAACCAAGCAAGCTTGCAAAGGAAATCTGCACTACAATGAAGTCTCACTTCCCCCCGGTCAAAAGGGCCATCTGAAAAAAGTGTAAAATCCAGAAAGGCAGGACAGGCCATGGAGAACTGGGAGCCTTGTTATGCTGATGGGCGGGATGTAAATTGCCAACAGACACTCGGGAGAAGTGTATGGTGTTTCCTGAAACATCTAAAAAACAAAACAACAGAGCCTAGGGCACTTCCACTTATGGTCCTATAGCTTAGGGAAATTAAAATCAAAAAGACACAGCCACCCCAAAGTTTGGGACGCCTCTGTTTACAAGAACCTCGTTTACCGTACAAGTTCAACATCGCAGAAAGTGAAAAATGGAGAAAGAAGTTGTGGTATTTACTTACAAAGCAATATCACTCAGCAATGAAATCTATGTCATCAGGCCCTTAGCAGCACAATGAGTGGATTCAGGTATGATGATTCTAACTGAAATAAGTCACACAGAAAAAGAAACATCATAAGATATCAGTAATACACGGAATGTAAACTTGGCTACACAGGAACTGAATTACAGAACAGAACAGGGTCTCAAATTTAGAAAACCAACTTATGCTTGCTTAAGGGGAAAGGTGAGTTGGGGTGCTGCATAAAACCAGAGATTGAAACGAGCACAGATAAAGTTCCTTAAGCCAAATATGGACTAGACAAGAGCTACTCCTTGCTCAACGAAATGGACTCAACACCGCATATTAAACGCCTAAGAATGTACCTGACTAGTAAGTATCTTAAAACCTATGGATTGCTATGTCTCCGAAAGAGAATCAAGCATGTGTACAGGGGCATAAACGCAGCAGTGATAGGATTGGAGAGGTTCGGTGAGCAAATGAAGACCCTTTGAAGTCATATTGCATGGTATCCATTCCACGGGTTTCAACTACCCAGGTTTAAGGTATTCTTCCTTCAGCTAAAACATGCATGTGGAACCTAGAGTATGATCAACCATGTGATCGGGAGACGTGTTCAAATATGTCTCAGTTTTCGTACCCTGGTACTCGGGTGCAACATTCCAGACGCTTTACTAACACTCTCCCGACTTGGAGAGTCCGTCCCTTTAATCTCCTGTTTGGCCCAGTTTGCAATTTCTGCGGAAGATGAACAGGAATAGCGAGAACCAATGAGAGACTAGCTGGAGGTGTCTGGACGGGCAAATTTAACTCTCATTTCCCACCAGGAAGAGGAATTAACCAAAGGCTCAGCGTGCCGTGCCGGAACCAGATTAGGGCCTGAAGCCATCCTGCGGTGTTGCGGCCAGGTCACAAGAAAGCGAGTTGAAGAAAGGAGCTCAGGGGCACTGTAATTCACAAACCTGCAGAGTTATAAATGACAGCTATCGTCCAAAAATATACTGAAGTAAGGCTGCCAAGAGGACTTGAAAGCGGGGCAGAATTGCAGGAAACCGATTTCAGGAGGTAGACTGGAATTGCTTTGAAAGCATAGGAAAAGAGGCAGAACGTCCACAATGATGCACTTGGCCAAAAAGGGCGTATGCGTTTTTTCCTGAATATATTCAGGAAAAAACGCATACGCCCTTTTTGGCCAACCAAGCAAGCTTGCAAAGGAAATCTGCACTACAATGAAGTCTCACTTCCCCCCAGTCAAAAGGGCCATCTGAAAAAAGTGTAAAATCCAGAAAGGCAGGACAGGCCATGGAGAACTGGGAGCCTTGTTATGCTGATGGGCGGGATGTAAATTGCCAACAGACACTCGGGAGAAGTGTATGGTGTTTCCTGAAACATCTAAAAAACAAAGCAACAGAGCCTAGGGCACTTCCACTTATGGTCCTATAGCTTAGGGAAATTAAAATCAAAAAGACACAGCCACCCCAAAGTTTGGGACGCCTCTGTTTACAAGAACCTCGTTTACCGTACAAGTTCAATATCACAGAAAGTGAAAAATGGATAAAGAACTTGTGGTACTTACGTACAATGCAGTATCACTCAGCAATGAAATCTATGTCATCAGGCCCGTAGCAGCATAATGAGTGGATTCAGGTACGATGATTCTCACTGAAATAAGTCACACAGAAAAAGAAACATTATAAGATATCACTAATACACGGAATGTAAACTTGGCTACACAGGAACTGAATTCCAAAACAGAACAGGGTCTCAAATTTAGAAAACCAACTTATGCTTGCTTAAGGGGAAAGGTGAGTAGGGGTGCTGCATTAAACCAGAGATTGAAATGAGCACAGATAAATTTCCTTAAGCCAAATATGGACTAGAAAAGAGCTACTCCTTGCTCAACGAAATGGACTCAACACCCCATATTAAACGCCTAAGAATGTACCTGACTAGTAAGTATCTTAAAACCTATGGATTGCTATGTCTCCAAAAGAGAATCAAGCGTGTGTACAGGGGCATAAACGCAGCAGTGATAGGATTGGAGAGGTTCGGTGAGCAAATGAAGACCCTTTGAAGTCATATTGCATGGTACCCATTCCACGGGTTTCAACTACCCAGGTTTAAGGTATTCTTCCTTCAGCTAAAACATGCATGTGGAACCTAGAGTATGATCAACCATGTGATCGGGAGACGTGTTCAAATATGTCTCAGTTTTCGTACCCTGGTACTCGGGTGCAACATTCCAGACGCTTTACTAACACTCTCCCGTCTTGGAGAGTCCGTCCCTTTAATCTCCTGTTTGGCCCAGTTTGCAATTTCTGCGGAAGATGAACAGGAATAGCGAGAACCAATGAGAGACTAGCTGGAGGTGTCTGGACGGGCAAATTTAACTCTCATTTCCCACCAGGAAGAGGAATTAACCAAAGGCTCAGCGTGCCGTGCCGAAACAAGATTAGGGCCTGAAGCCATCCTGCGGTGTTGCGGCCAGGTCACAAGAAAGCGAGTTGAAGAAAGGAGCTCACGGGCACTGTAATTCACAAACCTGCAGAGTTATAAATGACAGCTATCGTCCAAAAATATACTGAAGTAAGGCTGCCAAGAGGACTCGAAAGCGGGGCAGAATTGCAGGAAACCGATTTCAGGAGGTAGACTGGAATTGCATTGAAAGCATAGGAAAAGAGGCAGAACGTCCACAATGATGCACTTGGCCAAAAAGGGCGTATGCGTTTTTTCCTGAATATATTCAGGAAAAAACGCATACGCCCTTTTTGGCCAACCAAGCAAGCTTGCAAAGGAAATCTGCACTACAATGAAGTCTCACTTCCCCCCGGTCAAAAGGGCCATCTGAAAAAAGTGTAAAATCCAGAAAGGCAGGACAGGCCATGGAGAACTGGGAGCCTTGTTATGCTGATGGGCGGGATGTAAATTGCCAACAGACACTCGGGAGAAGTGTATGGTGTTTCCTGAAACATCTAAAAAACAAAGCAACAGAGCCTAGGGCACTTCCACTTATGGTCCTATAGCTTAGGGAAATTAAAATCAAAAAGACACAGCCACCCCAAAGTTTGGGACGCCTCTGTTTACAAGAACCTCGTTTACAGTACAAGTTCAACATCGCAGAAAGTGAAAAATGGATAAAGAAGGTGTGGTATTTACTCACAAAGCAATATCACTCAGCAATGAAATCTATGTCATCAGGCCCTTAGCAGCACAATGAGTGGATTCAGGTATGATGATTCTAACTGAAATAAGTCACACAGAAAAAGAAACATCATAAGATATCAGTAATACACGGAATGTAAACTTGGCTACACAGGAACTGAATTACAGAACAGAACAGGGTCTCAAATTTAGAAAACCAACTTATGCTTGCTTAAGGGGAAAGGTGAGTTGGGGTGCTGCATGAAACCAGAGATTGAAACGAGCACAGATAAAGTTCCTTAAGCCAAATATGGAATAGACAAGAGCTACTCCTTGCTCAACGAAATGGACTCAACACCGCATATTAAACGCCTAAGAATGTACCTGACTAGTAAGTATCTTAAAACCTATGGATTGCTATGTCTCCAAAAGAGAATCAAGCATGTGTACAGGGGCATAAACGCAGCAGTGATAAGATTGGAGAGGTTCGGTGAGCAAATGAAGACCCTTTGAAGTCATATTGCATGGTACCCATTCCACGGGTTTCAACTACCCAGGTTTAAGGTATTCTTCCTTCAGCTAAAACATGCATGTGGAACTTAGAGTATGATCAACCATGTGATCGGGAGACGTGTTCAAATATGTCTCAGTTTTCGTACCCTGGTACTCGGGTGCAACATTCCAGACGCTTTACTAACACTCTCCCGACTTGTAGAGTCCGTCCCTTTAATCTCCTGTCTGGCCCAGTTTGCAATTTCTGCGGAAGATGAACAGGAATAGCGAGAACCAATGAGAGACTAGCTGGACGTGTCTGGACGGGCAAATTTAACTCTCATTTCCCACCAGGAAGAGGAATTAACCAAAGGCTCAGCGTGCCGTGCCGGAACCAGATTAGGGCCTGAAGCCATCCTGCGGTGTTGCGGCCAGGTCACAAGAAAGCGAGTTGAAGAAAGGAGCTCAGGGGCACTGTAATTCACAAACCTGCAGAGTTATAAATGACAGCTATCGTCCAAAAATATACTGAAGTAAGGCTGCCAAGAGGACTTGAAAGCGGGGCAGAATTGCAGGAAACCGATTTCAGGAGGTAGACTGGAATTGCTTTGAAAGCATAGGAAAAGAGGCAGAACGTCCACAATGATGCACTTGGCCAAAAAGGGCGTATGCGTTTTTTCCTGAATATATTCAGGAAAAAACGCATACGCCCTTTTTGGCCAACCAAGCAAGCTTGCAAAGGAAATCTGCACTACAATGAAGTCTCACTTCCCCCCGGTCAAAAGGGCCATCTGAAAAAAGTGTAAAATCCAGAAAGGCAGGACAGGCCATGGAGAACTGGGAGCCTTGTTATGCTGATGGGCGGGATGTAAATTGCCAACAGACACTCGGGAGAAGTGTATGGTGTTTCCTGAAACATCTAAAAAACAAAGCAACAGAGCCTAGGGCACTTCCACTTATGGTCCTATAGCTTAGGGAAATTAAAAGCAAAAAGACACAGCCACCCCAAAGTTTGGGACGCCTCTGTTTACAAGAACCTCGTTTACAGTACAAGTTCAACATCGCAGAAAGTGAAAAATGGATAAAGAACTTGTGGTACTTACGTATAATGCAGTATCACTCAGCAATGAAATCTATGTCATCAGGCCCGTAGCAGCATAATGAGTGGATTCAGGTACGATGATTCTCACTGAAATAAATCACACAGAAAAAGAAACATCATAAGATATCAGTAATACACGGAATGTAAACTTGGCTACACAGGAACTGAATTCCAAAACAGAACAGGGTCTCAAATTTAGAAAACCAACTTATGCTTGCTTAAGGGGAAAGGTGAGTTGGGGTGCTGCATAAAACCAGAGATTGAAATGAGCACAGATAAAGTTCCTTAAGCCAAATATGGAATAGACAAGAGCTACTCCTTGCTCAACGAAATGGACTCAACACCCCATATTAAACGCCTAAGAATGTACCTGACTAGTAAGTATCTTAAAACCTATGGATTGCTATGTCTCCAAAAGAGAATCAAGCGTGTGTACAGGGGCATAAACGCAGCAGTGATAGGATTGGAGAGGTTCGGTGAGCAAATGAAGACCCTTTGAAGTCATATTGCATGGTACCCATTCCACGGGTCTCAACTCTCCAGGTTTAAGGTATTCTTCCTTCAGCTAAAACACGCATGTGGCACCCAGAGTATGATCAACCATGTGAATGGGAGACGTGTTCAAATATGTCTCAGTTTTCGTACCCTGGTACTCGGGTGCAACATTCCAGACGCTTTACTAACACTCTCCCCACTTGGAGAGTCCGTCCCTTTAATCTCCTGTTTGGTCCAGTTTGCAATTTCTGCGGAAGATGAACAGGAATAGCGAGAACCAATGAGAGACTAGCTGGAGGTGTCTGGACGGGCAAATTTAACTCTCATTTCCCACCAGGAAGAGGAATGAACCAAAGGCTCAGCGTGCCGTGCCGGAACCAGATTACGGCCTGAAGCCATCCTGCGGTGTTGCGGCGAGCTCAAAAGAAAGCGAGTTGAAGAAAGGAGCTCAGGGGCACTGTAATTCACAAACCTGCAGAGTTATAAATGACAGCTATCGTCGAAAAATATACTGAAGTAAGGCTGCCAAGAGGACTCGAAAGCGGGGCAGAATTGCAGGAAACCGATTTCAGGAGGTAGACTGGAATTGCATTGAAAGCATAGGAAAAGAGGCAGAACGTCCACAATGATGCACTTGGCCAAAAAGGGCGTATGCGTTTTTTCCTGAATATATTCAGGAAAAAACGCATACGCCCTTTTTGGCCAACCAAGCAAGCTTGCAAAGGAAATCTGCACTACAATGAAGTCTCACTTCCCCCCGGTCAAAAGGGCCATCTGAAAAAAGTGTAAAATCCAGAAAGGCAGGACAGGCCATGGAGAACTGGGAGCCTTGTTATGCTGATGGGCAGGATGTAAATTGCCAACAGACACTCGGGAGAAGTGTATGGTGTTTCCTGAAACATCTAAAAAACAAAGCAACAGAGCCTAGGGCACTTCCACTTATGGTCCTATAGCTTAGGGAAATTAAAATCAAAAAGACACAGCCACCCCAAAGTTTGGGACGCCTCTGTTTACAAGAACCTCGTTTACAGTACAAGTTCAACATCGCAGAAAGTGAAAAATGGATAAAGAAGTTGTGGTATTTACTTACAAAGCAATATCACTCAGCAATGAAATCTATGTCATCAGGCCCGTAGCAGCATAATGAGTGGATTCAGGTACGATGATTCTCACTGAAATAAGTCACACAGAAAAAGAAACATCATAAGATATCAGTAATACACGGAATGTAAACTTGGCTACACAGGAACTGAATTACAGAACAGAACAGGGTCTCAAATTTACAAAACCAACTTATGCTTGCTTAAGGGGAAAGGTGAGTTGGGGTGCTGCATAAAACCAGAGATTGAAACGAGCACAGATAAAGTTCCTTAAGCCAAATATGGAATAGACAAGAGCTACTCCTTGCTCAACGAAATGGACTCAACACCCCATATTAAACGCCTAAGAATGTACCTGACTAGTAAGTATCTTAAAACCTATGGATTGCTATGTCTCCAAAAGAGAATCAAGCGTGTGTACAGGGGCATAAACGCAGCAGTGATAGGATTGGAGAGGTTCGGTGAGCAAATGAAGACCCTTTGAAGTCATATTGCATGGTACCCATTCCACGGGTCTCAACTCTCCAGGTTTAAGGTATTCTTCCTTCAGCTAAAACATGCATGTGGAACCCAGAGTATGATCAACCATGTGAACGGGAGACGTGTTCAAATATGTCTCAGTTTTCCTCCCCTGGTACTCGGGTGCAACAATCCAGATGCTTTACTAACACTCTCCCCACTTGGAGAGTCCATCCCTTTAATCTCCTGTTTGGCCCAGTTTGCAATTTCTGCGGAAGATGAACAGGAATAGGGAACACCAATGAGAGACTAGCTGGAGGTGTCTGGACGGGCAAATTTAACTCTCATTTCCCACCAGGAAGAGGAAATAACCAAAGGCTCAGCGTGCCGTGCCGGAACCAGATTAGGGCCTGAAGCCATCCTGCGGTGTTGCGGCCAGCTCAAAAGAAAGCGAGTTGAAGAAAGGAGCTCAGGGGCACTGTAATTCACAAACCTGCAGAGTTATAAATGACAGCTATCGTCCAAAAATATACTGAAGTAAGGCTGCCAAGAGGACTTGAAAGCGGGGCAGAATTGCAGGAAACCGATTTCAGGAGGTAGACTGGAATTGCATTGAAAGCATAGGAAAAGAGGCAGAACGTCCACAATGATGCACTTGGCCAAAAAGGGCGTATGCGTTTTTTCCTGAATATATTCAGGAAAAAACGCATACGCCCTTTTTGGCCAACCAAGCAAGCTTGCAAAGGAAATCTGCACTACAATGAAGTCTCACTTCCCCCCGGTCAAAAGGGCCATCTGAAAAAAGTGTAAAATCCAGAAAGGCAGGACAGGCCATGGAGAACTGGGAGCCTTGTTATGCTGATGGGCGGGATGTAAATTGCCAACAGACACTCGGGAGAAGTGTATGGTGTTTCCGGAAACATCTAAACAACAAAGCAACAGAGCCTTGGGCACTTCCACTTATGGTCCTATAGCTTAGGGAAATTAAAATCAAAAAGACACAGCCACCCCAAAGTTTGGGATGCCTCTGTTTACAAGAACCTCGTTTACCGTACAAGTTCAATATCACAGAAAGTGAAAAATGGATAAAGAACTTGTGGTACTTACGTACAATGCAGTATCACTCAGCAATGAAATCTATGTCATCAGGCCCGTAGCAGCATAATGAGTGGATTCAGGTACGATGATTCTAACTGAAATAAGTCACACAGAAAATGAAACATCATAAGGTATCACTAATGCACGGAATGTGAACTTGGCTACACATGAACTGAATTACAAAACAGAACAGGGTCTCAAGTTTAGAAAACCAACTTATGCCTGCTTAAGGGGAAAGGTGAGTTGGGGTGCTGCATAAAAGCAGAGTTTGAAATTAGCACAGATACCGTTCCATAAGCCAAATATGTAATAGACTAGACCTACCCCTTGCTCAACGAAATGGATTCAACAATGAGGTATCACCTCACACCTGGTAGAATAGGCATCATAGAAAATCTACAAACAAAAAATGCTGGAAAGGGTGTGGAGAAAAGGAACCCTCTTCCACTACTGTTGGGAATATAAATTGATACAGTCATTATGGAGAACAATATGGAATTTCTTATGAAACTAACAATAGAATTACCATATGATACAGCAATCCCAGTACTGGACATATACCCAGAAAAAACCATAAATCAAAAAGAGTCATTCACCGCAATGTTCATTGCATCACTATTTACAATATCGAGGTAATGGAAGCAACTTAAATGCCCACAGACAGACGAATGCATAAAGCTGTGGTACATATATAAAATGGAATATTACTAAGCCATGAAAAGGAATGAAATTGGGTCATTTGTAGAGACGTCGATGGATCTAGAGACTGTCATACAGAGTGAAGTAAGTCTGAAAGAGAAAAACAAATCTTGTATATTCATGCATATATGTGGAACCTAGAAAAACTGTACAGATTAACCATTTTGCAAGGCATAAATAGAGCAACAGATGTAGACAACAAACGTATGGACAACAAGGGGGGAAAGCTGTTGGGGGGGTGGTGGTGGGAGGAGTTGAGAGACTGGGATTGGCATGTATACATTTATATGTATAAAATAGATAACCAATAAGAACCTGCTGTATAAAAACATAAAATAAAATTCAAAATTAAAAAGAAATAAAATTTAAAAAATAAAACAAAAAACAATTATTCCCTGCACATACATGTATTTATATGAATAAATTATTTCCATGCTTATATCTGTAAATACAAAAAAGAGGAATAAAATCTACCTTGAACCAAAAACGAAAAAGAGAAAAAAAACACAGAACCCACCAGTTACACAGAGGAAAACCGTATCAGGGCACTTGCTCCAGTTGTAAACAATTCTGAAGTTGGTCAGTGGTGGGGAATCGTCTCCCATTCAGCCAGCAGCCCCCACGCAACAAGCGTCCTCATTGCAAAGCTGGGGCACCGTGCCGAGGCATCTGTGAGTAAACGTGAGCTGAGCCCCGGGCCAGTTGCTGCTGAACTATTCCCACCCGTCCCAGGTAAAACACCTGAATATATACAAGGACTTGAAAGCCTAGAGGAAGGGCCATAGAGCCACACGAGTGACAGCATGCCGGCCGACTTGGTGCCTGCAGGCCAGCCAGGATGGTCCTGGCCCTGGGTGCTCTTCTGGAAGATTTCCATTTCCCTGCCTGAGATACCCGTCCTGTCCCTGCCCCCACGGCTTTTTTCCTTCCTCACCTCTGCCCAGGGAGAAATTCCAGCAGCAGGTATGGGTGACACATCCTCTTCTTTAGCAGGTGGCAGCCTGGCAACTGCTGCAGAAAGTCCAGCAGAGCCCCACTCACACTGGGCCACCCACAAAGCCGTGGCCTCTCACTCCCTCCCACCAGCCCAGCCCCGAGACTGCTGACAGGGCAGAGAAAATGGCGTCAGGCACGGCTGCAGGGGCTCTTGCTGCCTGGAGTGGTATTTATATTGATCTCAACCCAGGCACACCTGGGGAGGGCTGGCCGGCACGGTAAGGCTGCCCAGGTCAGCCAATCATCACCCCTCAGGGGCTCACAGTTGCAGAAAATGGAACTTGTTGAACCGGCCAGGTCCAAGGAACAGGTGTGGGCTCCTGAGAGTCAGGATAGACAAGGGGCTGCAGCTTTGGCTTGTTTTCTAATCATTTTATCTGGCCCATGAGTGGGAGACAACTTCAAGAAAACCCTCTCCTAATGAGAGGAACCCAGGAGTCAGGGAGAGGAGGGGTGGGTGGTGGTTGGAGACAGAGGCCTGGTGCCCCGGGTGCAGTGGAAGTCTCTGGAAGACCAGGTGGAGGGAGGCCTCACGGAGTGATGCCCAGGGTCACAGACCTGTCGCAGCTGCTGTTTGTTAGTTCAAGTCCTGCTCTGAGGTGCTCTGTGTCAGCTCTGAGCGACAGGTGAGCTGGGGGTGCTCTGCAATGAGGGCTATGTGCACGGTTCCTGTGTGCCCAGCCCTGCCACGGTACCTGCAAGGGTAGCTCTGTATCCTGGGAGGGCCCTGACCACGAGAGCCCCGTGGGCTGGGGTGGGGGTGGGGTACCTGCCCAGGTGAGCTCCATATTCTGGGATTGGTCTGACCACGAGAGCCCCATGGGCTGCTGGGGACCTGGTAAAGGATGTCAGGACAGTCAGTGAAGCCACCGAGGATATACCTCCAGTTGCTCCTAATTCCTACACCCTGCTGGTCATTCTACCAACCACCAGGACATGGTATTCTGTATTAGTCTTCAATGATGCCTTCTTTTGTATTCCATTAGTCCCAGAGTCACAAGAAATTTTGGCTTGTGAGTGGCAGGACTCAACATACAACTAAAACAATACTTCCGGGCCGTTCGGCCCCAAGGGTGCAAAAATTCCCACACCATCTTTGGGGAAAGCTTAGCTAAAGACCTAAAAGTTCTACCTCTGGAAAAGGAAACCCTCCTTCAATATGCAGACGACATTCTGATCGCCAGCCCTACTAAGGAGGCCTCTGAACTACCAAGCCAATAAAGGATAGAAGTTGTCCAAGAAAAAGCTCAAATATCACAGACTGCGGTGACCTGCCTGGGCTTAATTCTCACAGAAGGTCAGAGAAGCCCATCCCAGGAAAGGGAAGAAACCATTTTCAGCCTTACCCCTTTCTAAAACTAGAAGACAGCTTAGGGGTTCCTGGGGAGGCCAGGGTTTGCTGCTTCTGGATCCCTAACTACAGTCTACTAGCTGGGCCTCTATATGAAACACTGAAAGGAAAAGATGATGATCCTTTGGAATAGAATCCAGAAGTGGCCTTTCAAGAATGGAAAGAGCAGTCAATTCAGACCCTTGCCCTGGAACTCCCTAATTTAGCTAAACCCTTTGACCTTTACATTCCCGGTGAAAGGTGAATCGCCATTGGAGAATTAGTGCAAAAACTGGGACCACTTGAAATGGAACAATGCAAGAATGCCATCCAGGTAGGATAAACTACGGTCACTAAGGGGCTTGGCCCACTGCCACATCTGGCCAAGATAATGGCGGTATCTAAAAACCTGGAAATCAGCAGCCCAAAAGGCCACCTCCCTCCTAAGGGAAAAGGACCCCACGTGGTGATCCTAACCACCAACCATGCCCTGAAGTTGCAGGGTTCGCTCCGTGGGCACACCGACCTTGAGTGAGGAGGCCCTCCAACTCCAACATCCAGAGAGATAACCGGGGGCAACAGGGCACCATGACGACTCGTGTGAACATCACTTGACCTGGAGTTTCTCTCATAAAACAACAAGAGTGTGTCCCAAAAGAGTAGACTACTGCTTGCAGGACTTACTGCACCCAGAGGGGAGCTAATAATCTTGGCGGGGGAACGGTATATCACACTGTCACCATAGAAAAGCCTACAGACACCGTGATGATGGTGGCCAATAAGACCGGCTGGACTCCTGTTTACTTCAAAAGGCTGTTGACTCAGTGGCCATCATGGTCCTTGATCACCACTGACCCTGGACTGTCTGGGAGTTGAGCGGGCTGGGCTCTGACACCTGGTGCTGTTTGTACGTTAATTCAGGGGCCTAATTGAAGAAAGCGCAGACTACTGGTCAGAGCATCTAGGCTGGCAGAAACGGTCAGCCTAAGGTGGCCGAACAAATGTGGGGCGGGGTGAAACCGGCCCCCACAGCGTCTCTGCACATCTCTTTCCTGGACCCTTAAAGGTCATTAGAATCTATAACACTTCCAATGCTGGTGCTCAGGTGGACGAGCAGGGAGGCAGGGGTCCTGGGGACAATCA
Source organism: Globicephala melas (assembly GCF_963455315.2). NCBI lineage: Eukaryota > Metazoa > Chordata > Mammalia > Artiodactyla > Delphinidae > Globicephala > Globicephala melas. The sequence continues at coordinate 89,607 of NW_027207644.1, read as the reverse complement.
ACGTCACCGGGAGGCTGCTGGGGAGAAGCTCTGACCCTCGCCCCAGGGTATGAGGGCTCCCAACTCAGCACTCAGCAGTTACAGAAGAAGGGTCTGCACCCTCAGCACTCCAAGAATGAGGAACAGGACAAAAGGCAGAGGAGGGGTTTGTCCCCAGCAAAGCCCATTAAAAATCCCTGGGAGATAAAAATAGAATCTGGGCAATAAAGTCAAGTCTAACCTTTTTTATCCTTTGTGCTTTGTCTAATTTCACGTGCTCCTAGGGTCCCGCATGCAGAGGTTCCACACCCGGCACTTCAGACCAGATTTCCTAGTGCAGAATGGCTGGGTCGACACCTCAGCTCCTGGGGCCCAGTGCAGACTCCACGATATAGAGCCTGAGCTACAGCCAACCCGGCCCTCGAGAGCTCCGCCCCCTCCCTCCCACTGACTCTGACAGGATCTCTACACAGCAGCCCAGCCCACAGCCCACGGGGTAGTGCATGCTCTCACCTCTCCATTCTCTGATCAAAATATAAAGTTTCCTTTGCTTGTGAACCAAACTCAGTCTCGATCTGTTGGCCCCAATGACACTGGGCAGGGGGACACTTGTTGGGGTCCACTCTGGAAGATCAGTAACAGAAATTGAGACTATTGTAACCTCAATGAACAGATGTGTGAGCCAAACTGTAGTTAACATAGAACAGTGTATAAGGCTCGGGTAAAATAAGATGTTTCTAACACTTCCATTTGATATTTCCATCACTTTATTATAAGCAAGTTCAGTGAAAAGGTTTGTCTTATTTGTCAGGTCAATATTAGAGAAATGAAGTGATTTCTTTCCAAGGATGTACATCTAATAATCTTGGTTAAACCTTCAATCTTGTTTTAAATGCTTTTCCATTGAAAATGATACCTCTCTTTCAGCTCCCCCATTTCTGAGAAGTATAAAATCTTATAATTTATTATTACCAAAGGGGAAAGGTGGGAGGAGGGATAAATTAACAGTTTGGGATTAACACATACACACTGCTATGTATAAAATAGATCATCAACAAGGAACTACTGTATAGCACAGGGAACTACACTCAACATTTTGCAATAACCTATAAGGGGAAATAATCTGAAAAAGAATAGATATTTTTATTGACATCATCTATCAATGACAGTTAAAGTGTAACCTAAGGGAAGCTGGTGGTGAGTGCTTCTGACCCTGAAGACTTCAATCATCTAAAGTTTGGACTCTGCCTACTTCCCATGGCCCTTAATGAACATATGTGTAGCCGTAACTTAAAAACTTCCCCAGTTTGGGTTTCGGGGAGACACTGATTTTGAAAAAGCCCTGGTGTTCTCCTTACATGAATGGGACTCTTCCTACTGCTAAAACATGTCTGTCACACCCAGAGGATGGTATACCGTCTGATCGGGAAGAGTTTGGAAAAGGCATCTCATCTCCTCATCTCCTGGTGCTCGGGTTCACCCCTCCAGCGTCTTTACTAACAGTCTCCCCACTTGGAGATGTCAGCACTGTCAACATCCTGTTGCGTACAGTTTGGAATTTGTCCAGAGGATGAAGCGGAAGGATGAGGAACAATGAGAGACAAGTCCTAGGTGTTCAGACAGGCACATGTCACTCTAATTTCCAATCAGGAAGACGAATTGACCAAAGGCTAGGGTTGCCCATGGAAACAATATAGGGCTTGAGGAAATCCCGCTGCTTTGTGGCCAGTTCCCATAAACACAAGTTGAACAATGGAACTCAGGGGCAGTAAAATTCACAAAACTGCAGAGTTGAAAATATCCATCACTGAAAAATGTCTTGAGGAAAGTCAGAAAAAAGGACTTGTAAGCAAGGGAGAATGGCAGGAAAGGGATTTGAGGAGGTAGAAAGGACTCGCCATTAAGCACAAGAAAAGGAGCTGAACATTGCCAACATTGCAGTTGGCCAAAAAGGGTGTATGCGTTTTTTTCTGTATATATTCAAGAAAAGGGCATACACTTTTTTAGCCAACCAAACAGATGGGCACTGGAAGTCAATACTACAAAAGATATCACTTCGCATCAGTCAGAAGAGCCATCCTCATAAAGCGTAAACAACAGAAATGCAGGACAGGGCAACGAGAAGAGGGAGCCCTGTGAGACTTATAGTGGAAATGTATATTGCCAACGGCCATTCTGGAGAAGTGTATTGTATTTACTAAAGCATCTAAAAAATGAGCTACAGAGCATAGGGCACTTGCACTCATGGGCGTATATCTTGGGAAAAACAAAAATCGAGAGGACACAGGCACCCCAATGTTTACCCCCTCTCTGTTTAAAAGATCCTCGACTAGGATATAACTTAAATGTCTCTGGAGGGGAAAAATGGATAGAGATGTGGTACTTAGGTAGAGTGGAATATTATTCAGCCTGGAAATCAATGAAATATGGCCAGTTGTAACAACTCCGGAGGAGTTACGTATGATCATTCTAAGTGACAGAATTCAAAAAGAAAAAGACACATATCATAAGATATCACTTAAAGGTGGAATCCAAAATGGCTACACATGAAATAAATTACAAAACAAAAACATAGTCAAATATGTAGAAAACACGCATAAGGCTGCTAAACGGGAAAGGTGGGGAGGGGTGAGGCATCATCCAGGAGGTTGAAATTAGCAAAGATACCATTCCAAATACCAAACTGATAATCAACAAGGCCTACACGGTAGCTAAAAGAACTGCACTCAGCACACTCAAGTCACCGGAAAAGAATATATACGACTGGTAAGAATCTGAAAAAGAATTTATTGATGTCTCTCTGTACGTGAATCAAGTGGATGTACAGCAGCAAGAAACAGAGCTTTGAAAATCAGCTGTAACCAATATAGTAATAAATTGAAAAAAATAAACGACAGAGAGACAGAGAAAACCTCTTACAACTTTTCCTCAGGGACGGTGATGCAACATGGATTGAACACATCTAGACCCACAGCAGGATGAGACATAAGGCTGGAAACTGTTTGCGCTAAGAGAAATGTGAGGTTGGGTGAGGAAATGCACACCCTTTAAAGTAATACTACCTGGTACCCATTCAATGGGTCCCAAATCTGCAGGTTCAAGGGATCTTCCTATAGCTAAAACATGCATGGAAAACCCAGAGGACTGTACACCATGTGATCGGGAGATGTGTCTAAAATGCACCTCATTTATCCTCTCCTGGTGCTCCTGTTCACCATTCCAGCCACGCTACTTAGAATCTCCCCACTTGGAGAATCAGCACATTTAAACTTCTGTTTCACACATTTTGCAAATTGTGAGGAGGATGAACGGGAAGAGGGGGAACCAATGAGAGAATAGTTGTAGGGGTTTGGACGGGCACATATCACTCTAATTTCCCATTAAGAATAAGAATTAAAGAAAGGCTCAGCCTGCCTCGCCGGAGCCAAAATAGGGCCTGAAGCAATCCTGCGGGTTTGAGGCCAGCTCACAAAAGAACAACTTAAAAAATGGAGCTCAGGGTCACTGCAATTCACAAACCTGCAGAGTTATAAATGAAAACTAACGTCCAAAAATATGTTGAGGTAAGGCAAAGAAGAGGATCTGAATGCAAGACAGAATTGCAAGAAACAGATTTCAAGAGATAGATTGGACTCGTCTTTAACGCACATGAAAAGCGGCAGAATTTCGACAATGATGCAGTTGGCCCAAAAGGGCGTATGCGTTTTTTCCTGATTATATCCAGGAAAAAACGCATACGCACTTTATGGGCAACGAAGCAAGCAAGCAATGCAAATGTGCACAACAAAGAAGTCTCATTTCCCACCGGTCAAAAGGGCCATCCTAAAAAATTGTAAAAACCAGAAATGCAGGACAGGCCATGGAGAACAGGGAGCCTTTATACGCTGATGGGCAGTGTGTGGACTGCCGAGAGCCACTCTGGAGAAGTGTATGGTGGTTCCTAAATCATCTAAAAAACAGAGCTACAGAGCATAGGACACTTCCAATCATGGGAGTATATCTAGGGAAGTCTAAAAATCAACAAGACACAAGCACACCACAGTTTAGGGCTACTCTGTTTACAAGAACCTCAACTTCAGTACACCTTAAATATCCCAGGAAAGAGAACAATGGATAAAGAAGATGTGGTACTTATGTACAATTTCTTCACCATGAAATCAATGTAATAAGGCTAGTAGAAGGATAAAGAGTGGATTTAGGTCCGATAATACTACTTGAAATAAGTCAAACAGAAAAAGAAACATATCATAAGATATCACTTATAGAGGGAGGGTAAATATGGCTGCACAAGAAATGAATTACAGAACAGAACAGTGTCTCACATTTAGAAAACACACTTATGTCAGCTTAAGGGGAAAGGAGAGGTGGGGTGATGCATAAAACCAGAGTTTGAAATTAGCACAGATACCGTTCAATAAACCAAATAGGTATTAGACAAGATCTACACCTTGCTCAATGAACTGGCCTCAACACACCCTATACACCACAGAGAAATATATCTGAGTAATAAGAATCTTAAAACCCATGTATTGATATATCTCCATAAGGGAATCAAGTGTGTGCAGAGCGGCACAAACACAGCAGTGAAAATGAGCTAAACCCCATTATAGAAATAAATTTTAAAAACAAAACGCTGAAACAATGAAAGAGAGAAAAATTCTTACAAAATTCGCTCAGGGGCTGTGATGCAACCTGGATTGACCACATATAAACCCACAGCTGGATAAGACATAAGGCTGGACACTTGGGGCTGAGAGGATTGGTGAGCTTTGGTGAGCAACTGCCGAAAGTTTAATGCAATACTTCATGCTACTCAGTCCAAGGGTCCCAACACTCCAGGTTGAAGGGAATCTTCCTACAGCTAAACCATGCTTGGGAAACCCAGCGACTGGTATACCATATGATCGGGAAAGGTTTCTAAAACACACCTCATTTTTCCTCTCCTGGGGCTCCGGATCGACATTCCAGCCGCTTTACTAACAACATCCCCACATGGAGAGTCAATGCCTTTAAGTTCTGGTATCGCACAGTCTGCAGTTAGTGCGGAGGATGAATGGGAATAGGGGGAACCAGTGAGAAAACTAGCTGTAGCGGTTTCAATGGGCACATGTCACTCTAATTTCACATCAGTAAGAAGAATTAACCAAAGGCACAGCAAGGTGCCCCAGAAGAAGAATAGAGCTTCAAGGAATCCTGTGGTTATGGGGCAAGATCACAAAAATAAGAGCTGAAAAATGGAGCTAAGGGCCACTGCAATTCAAAAACCTGCAGTTATAAAGGCCAACTATTTTCAAAAAATATATTGAGGTAAGGCTATGAAGAAGCATTGAAAGCAAGGCAGAATTGCAGGAAACCGATTTCAGGAGATACACTGGAATTGCATTGAAAACATATGAAGAGAGTCAGAACCTCGACAATGATGCACTTGGCCAAAAAGGGCGTATGCGTTTTTTCCTGAATATATTCAGGAAAAAACGCATACGCCCTTTTTGGACAACCAAGCAAGCTTGCAAAGGAAATCTGCACTACAATGAAGTCTCACTTCCCCCCGGTGAAAATGGACATCTGAAAAAAGTGTAAAATCCAGAAAGGCAGGACAGGCCATGGAGAACTGGGAGCCTTGTTATGCTGATGGGCGGGATGTAAATTGCCAACAGACACTCGGGAGAAGTGTATGGTGTTACCTGAAACATCTATACAACAAAGCAACAGAGCCTAGGGCACTTCCACTTATGGTCCTATAGCTTAGGGAAATTAAAATCAAAAAACACAGCCACCCCAAAGTTTGGGACGCCTCTGTTTACAAGAACCTCGTTTACAGTACAAGTTCAACATCGCAGAAAGTGAAAAATGGATAAAGAACATGTGGTATTTACTTACAAAGCAATATCACTCAGCAATGAAATCTATGTCATCAGGCCCTTAGCAGCACAATGAGTGGATTCAGGTATGATGATTCTAACTGAAATAAGTCACACAGAAAAAGAAACATCATAAGATATCAGTAATACACGGAATGTAAACTTGGCTACACAGGAACTGAATTACAGAACAGAACAGGGTCTCAAATTTCGAAAACCAACTTATGCTTGCTTAAGGGGAAAGGTGAGTTGGGGTGCTGCATAAAACCAGAGATTGAAATGAGCACAGATAAAGTTCATTAAGCCAAATATGGAATAGACAAGAGCTACTCCTTGCTCAACGAAATGGACTCAACACCGCATATTAAACGCCTAAGAATGTACCTAACTAGTAAGTATCTTAAAGCCTATGGATTGCTATGTCTCCGAAAGAGAATCAAGCATGTGTACAGGGGCATAAACGCAGCAGTGATAGGATTGGAGAGGTTCGGTGAGCAAATGAAGACCCTTTGAAGTCATATTGCATGGTACCCATTCCACGGGTCTCAACTCTCCAGGTTTAAGGTATTCTTCCTTCAGCTAAAACATGCATGTGGAACCTAGAGTATGATCAACCATGTGATCGGGAGACGTGTTCAAATATGTCTCAGTTTTCGTACCCTGGTACTCGGGTGCAACATTCCAGACGCTTTACTAACACTCTCCCCACTTGGAGAGTCAGTCCCTTTAACCTCCTGTTTGGCCCACTTTGCAATTTCGGTGGAAGATGAACAAGAAAGGCGAGAACCAATGAGAGACTAGCTGGAGGTGTCTGGACGGACAAATTTAACTCTCATTTCCCACCAGGAAGAGGAAATAACCAAAGGCTCAGCGTGCCGTGCCGGAACCAGATTAGGGCCTGAAGCCATTCTGCAGTGTTGCGGCCAGGTCACAAGAAAGCGAGTTGAAGAAAGGAGCTCAGGGGCACTGTAATTCACAAACCTGCAGAGTTATAAATGACAGCTATCGTCCAAAAATATACTGAAGTAAGGTTGCCAAGAGGACTTGAAAGCGGGGCAGAATTGCAGGAAACCGATTTCAGGAGGTAGACTGGAATTGCATTGAAAGCATAGGAAAAGAGGCAGAACGTCCACAATGATGCACTTGGCCAAAAAGGGCGTATGTGTTCTTTCCTGAATATATTCAGGAAAAAACGCATACGCCCTTTTTGGCCAACCAAGCAAGCTTGCAAAGGAAATCTGCACTACAATGAAGTCTCACTTCCCCCGTCAAAAGGGCCATCTGAAAAAAGTGTAAAATCCAGAAAGGCAGGACAGGCCATGGAGAACTGGGAGCCTTGTTATGCTGATGGGCGGGATGTAAATTGCCAACAGACACTCGGGAGAAGTGTATGGTGTTTCCTGAAACATCTAAAAAACAAAGCAACAGAGCCTAGGGCACTTCCACTTATGGTCCTATAGCTTAGGGAAATTAAAATCAAAAAGACACAGCCACCCCAAAGTTTGGGACGCCTCTGTTTACAAGAACCTCGTTTACAGTACAAGTTCAACATCGCAGAAAGTGAAAAATGGATAAAGAAGTTGTGGTATTTACTTACAAAGCAATATCACTCAGCAATGAAATCTATGTCATCAGGCCCGTAGCAGCATAATGAGTGGATTCAGGTACGATGATTCTCACTGAAATAAGTCACACAGAAAAAGAAACATCATAAGATATCAGTAATACACGGAATGTAAACTTGGCTACACAGGAACTGAATTACAGAACAGAACAGGGTCTCAAATTTACAAAACCAACTTATGCTTGCTTAAGGGGAAAGGTGAGTTGGGGTGCTGCATAAAACCAGAGATTGAAACGAGCACAGATAAAGTTCCTTAAGCCAAATATGGAATAGACAAGAGCTACTCCTTGCTCAACGAAATGGACTCAACACCCCATATTAAACGCCTAAGAATGTACCTGACTAGTAAGTATCTTAAAACCTATGGATTGCTATGTCTCCAAAAGAGAATCAAGCGTGTGTACAGGGGCATAAACGCAGCAGTGATAGGATTGGAGAGGTTCGGTGAGCAAATGAAGACCCTTTGAAGTCATATTGCATGGTACCCATTCCACGGGTCTCAACTCTCCAGGTTTAAGGTATTCTTCCTTCAGCTAAAACATGCATGTGGAACCCAGAGTATGATCAACCATGTGAACGGGAGACGTGTTCAAATATGTCTCAGTTTTCCTCCCCTGGTACTCGGGTGCAACATTCCAGACGCTTTACTAACACTCTCCCCACTTGGAGAGTCAGCGCCTTTAACCTCCTGTTTGGCCCAGTTTGCAATTTCTGCGGAAGATGAACAGGAATAGGGAACACCAATGAGAGACTAGCTGGAGGTGTCTGGACGGGCAAATTTAACTCTCATTTCCCACCAGGAAGAGGAAATAACCAAAGGCTCAGCGTGCCGGGCCGGAACCAGATTAGGGCCTGAAGCCATCCTGCGGTGTTGCGGCCAGCTCAAAAGAAAGCGAGTTGAAGAAAGGAGCTCAGGGGCACTGTAATTCACAAACCTGCAGAGTTATAAATGACAGCTATCGTCCAAAAATATACTGAAGTAAGGCTGCCAAGAGGACTTGAATGCGGGGCAGAATTGCAGGAAACCGATTTCAGGAGGTAGACTGGAATTGCATTGAAAGCATAGGAAAAGAGGCAGAACGTCCACAATGATGCACTTGGCCAAAAAGGGCGTATGCGTTTTTTCCTGAATATATTCAGGAAAAAACGCATACGCCCTTTTTGGCCAACCAAGCAAGCTTGCAAAGGAAATCTGCACTACAATGAAGTCTCACTTCCCCCCGGTCAAAAGGGCCATCTGAAAAAAGTGTAAAATCCAGAAAGGCAGGACAGGCCATGGAGAACTGGGAGCCTTGTTATGCTGATGGGCGGGATGTAAATTGCCAACAGACACTCGGGAGAAGTGTATGGTGTTTCCTGAAACATCTAAAAAACAAAACAACAGAGCCTAGGGCACTTCCACTTATGGTCCTATAGCTTAGGGAAATTAAAATCAAAAAGACACAGCCACCCCAAAGTTTGGGACGCCTCTGTTTACAAGAACCTCGTTTACCGTACAAGTTCAACATCGCAGAAAGTGAAAAATGGAGAAAGAAGTTGTGGTATTTACTTACAAAGCAATATCACTCAGCAATGAAATCTATGTCATCAGGCCCTTAGCAGCACAATGAGTGGATTCAGGTATGATGATTCTAACTGAAATAAGTCACACAGAAAAAGAAACATCATAAGATATCAGTAATACACGGAATGTAAACTTGGCTACACAGGAACTGAATTACAGAACAGAACAGGGTCTCAAATTTAGAAAACCAACTTATGCTTGCTTAAGGGGAAAGGTGAGTTGGGGTGCTGCATAAAACCAGAGATTGAAACGAGCACAGATAAAGTTCCTTAAGCCAAATATGGAATAGACAAGAGCTACTCCTTGCTCAACGAAATGGACTCAACACCGCATATTAAACGCCTAAGAATGTACCTGACTAGTAAGTATCTTAAAACCTATGGATTGCTATGTCTCCGAAAGAGAATCAAGCATGTGTACAGGGGCATAAACGCAGCAGTGATAGGATTGGAGAGGTTCGGTGAGCAAATGAAGACCCTTTGAAGTCATATTGCATGGTACCCATTCCACGGGTTTCAACTACCCAGGTTTAAGGTATTCTTCCTTCAGCTAAAACATGCATGTGGAACCTAGAGTATGATCAACCATGTGATCGGGAGACGTGTTCAAATATGTCTCAGTATTCCTCCCCTGGTACTCGGGTGCAACATTCCAGACGCTTTACTAACACTCTCCCGACTTGGAGAGTCCGTCCCTTTAATCTCCTGTTTGGCCCAGTTTGCAATTTCTGCGGAAGATGAACAGGAATAGCGAGAACCAATGAGAGACTAGCTGGAGGTGTCTGGACGGGCAAATTTAACTCTCATTTCCCACCAGAAAGAGGAATGAACCAAAGGCTCAGCGTGCCGTGCCGGAACAAGATTACGGCCTGAAGCCATCCTGCGGTGTTGCGGCCAGCTCAAAAGTAAGCGAGTTGAAGAAAGGAGCTCAGGGGCACTGTAATTCACAAACATGCAGAGTTATAAATGACAGCTATCGTCCAAAAATATACTGAAGTAAGGCTGCCAAGAGGACTCGAAAGCGGGGCAGAATTGCAGGAAACCGATTTCAGGAGGTAGACTGGAATTGCATTGAAAGCATAGGAAAAGAGGCAGAACGTCCACAATGATGCACTTGGCCAAAAAGTGCGTATGCGTTTTTTCCTGAATATATTCAGGAAAAAACGCATACGCCCTTTTTGGCCAACCAAGCAAGCTTGCAAAGGAAATCTGCACTACAATGAAGTCTCACTTCCCCCCGGTCAAAAGGGCCATCTGAAAAAAGTGTAAAATCCAGAAAGGCAGGACAGGCCATGGAGAACTGGGAGCCTTGTTATGCTGATGGGCGGGATGTAAATTGCCAACAGACACTCGGGAGAAGTGTATGGTGTTTCCTGAAACATCTAAAAAACAAAGCAACAGAGCCTAGGGCACTTCCACTTATGGTCCTATAGCTTAGGGAAATTAAAATAAAAAAGACACAGCCAACCCAAAGTTTGGGACGCCTCTGTTTACAAGAACCTCGTTTACAGTACAAGTTCAACATCGCAGAAAGTGAAAAATGGATAAAGAAGTTGTGGTATTTACTTACAAAGCAATATCACTCAGCAATGAAATCTATGTCATCAGGCCCGTAGCAGCATAATGAGTGGATTCAGGTACGATGATTCTCACTGAAATAAGTCACACAGAAAAAGAAACATCATAAGATATCAGTAATACACGGAATGTAAACTTGGCTACACAGGAACTGAATTACAGAACAGAACAGGGTCTCAAATTTACAAAACCAACTTATGCTTGCTTAAGGGGAAAGGTGAGTTGGGGTGCTGCATAAAACCAGAGATTGAAACGAGCACAGATAAAGTTCCTTAAGCCAAATATGGAATAGACAAGAGCTACTCCTTGCTCAACGAAATGAACTCAACACCCCATATTAAACGCCTAAGAATGTACCTGACTAGTAAGTATCTTAAAACCTATGGATTGCTATGTCTCCAAAAGAGAATCAAGCGTGTGTACAGGGGCATAAACGCAGCAGTGATAGGATTGGAGAGGTTCGGTGAGCAAATGAAGACCCTTTGAAGTCATATTGCATGGTACCCATTCCACGGGTCTCAACTCTCCAGGTTTAAGGTATTCTTCCTTCAGCTAAAACATGCATGTGGAACCCAGAGTATGATCAACCATGTGAACGGGAGACGTGTTCAAATATGTCTCAGTTTTCCTCCCCTGGTACTCGGGTGCAACATTCCAGATGCTTTACTAACACTCTCCCCACTTGGAGAGTCAGCGCCTTTAACCTCCTGTTTGGCCCAGTTTGCAATTTCTGCGGAAGATGAACAGGAATAGGGAACACCAATGAGAGACTAGCTGGAGGTGTCTGGACGGGCAAATTTAACTCTCATTTCCCACCAGGAAGAGGAAATAACCAAAGGCTCAGCGTGCCGGGCCGGAACCAGATTAGGGCCTGAAGCCATCCTGCGGTGTTGCGGCCAGCTCAAAAGAAAGCGAGTTGAAGAAAGGAGCTCAGGGGCACTGTAATTCACAAACCTGCAGAGTTATAAATGACAGCTATCGTCCAAAAATATACTGAAGTAAGGCTGCCAAGAGGACTTGAAAGCGGGGCAGAATTGCAGGAAACCGATTTCAGGAGGTAGACTGGAATTGCATTGAAAGCATAGGAAAAGAGGCAGAACGTCCACAATGATGCACTTGGCCAAAAAGGGCGTATGCGTTTTTTCCTGAATATATTCAGGAAAAAACGCATACGCCCTTTTTGGCCAACCAAGCAAGCTTGCAAAGGAAATCTGCCCTACAATGAAGTCTCACTTCCCCCCGGTCAAAAGGGCCATCTGAAAAAAGTGTAAAATCCAGAAAGGCAGGACAGGCCATGGAGAACTGGGAGCCTTGTTATGCTGATGGGCGGGATGTAAATTGCCAACAGACACTCAGGAGAAGTGTATGGTGTTTCCTGAAACATCTAAACAACAAAGCAACAGAGCCTTGGGCACTTCCACTTATGGTCCTATAGCTTAGGAAAATTAAAATCAAAAAGACACAGCCACCCCAAAGTTTGGGATGCCTCTGTTTACAAGAACCTCGTTTACCGTACAAGTTCAATATCACAGAAAGTGAAAAATGGATAAAGAACTTGTGGTACTTACGTACAATGCAGTATCACTCAGCAATGAAATCTATGTCATCAGGCCCGTAGCAGCATAATGAGTGGATTCAGGTACGATGATTCTCACTGAAATAAGTCACACAGAAAAAGAAACATCATAAGATATCACTAATACACGGAATGTAAACTTGGCTACACAGGAACTGAATTCCAAAACAGAACAGGGTCTCAAATTTAGAAAACCAACTTATGCTTGCTTAAGGGGAAAGGTGAGTTGGGGTGCTGCATAAAACCAGAGATTGAAATGAGCACAGATAAAGTTCCTTAAGCCAAATATGGACTAGACAAGAGCTACTCCTTGCTCAATGAAATGGACTCAACACCCCATATTAAACGCCTAAGAATGTACCTGACTAGTAAGTATCTTAAAACCTATGCATTGCTATGTCTCCAAAAGAGAATCAAGCGTGTGTACAGGGGCATAAACGCAGCAGTGATAGGATTGGAGAGGTTCGGTGAGCAAATGAAGACCCTTTGAAGTCATATTGCATGGTACCCATTCCACGGGTCTCAACTCTCCAGGTTTAAGGTATTCTTCCTTCAGCTAAAACATGCATGTGGAACCCAGAGTATGATCAACCATGTGAACGGGAGACGTGTTCAAATATGTCTCAGTTTTCCTCCCCTGGTACTCGGGTGCAACATTCCAGACGCTTTACTAACACTCTCCCCACTTGGAGAGTCAGCGCCTTTAACCTCCTGTTTGGCCCAGTTTGCAATTTCTGCGGAAGATGAACAGGAATAGGGAACACCAATGAGAGACTAGCTGGAGGTGTCTGGACGGGCAAATTTAACTCTCATTTCCCACCAGGAAGAGGAAATAACCAAAGGCTCAGCGTGCCGGGCCGGAACCAGATTAGGGCCTGAAGCCATCCTGCGGTGTTGCGGCCAGCTCAAAAGAAAGCGAGTTGAAGAAAGGAGCTCAGGGGCACTGTAATTCACAAACCTGCAGAGTTATAAATGACAGCTATCGTCCAAAAATATACTGAAGTAAGGCTGCCAAGAGGACTTGAATGCGGGGCAGAATTGCAGGAAACCGATTTCAGGAGGTAGACTGGAATTGCATTGAAAGCATAGGAAAAGAGGCAGAACGTCCACAATGATGCACTTGGCCAAAAAGGGCGTATGCGTTTTTTCCTGAATATATTCAGGAAAAAACGCATACGCCCTTTTTGGCCAACCAAGCAAGCTTGCAAAGGAAATCTGCACTACAATGAAGTCTCACTTCCCCCCGGTCAAAAGGGCCATCTGAAAAAAGTGTAAAATCCAGAAAGGCAGGACAGGCCATGGAGAACTGGGAGCCTTGTTATGCTGATGGGCGGGATGTAAATTGCCAACAGACACTCGGGAGAAGTGTATGGTGTTTCCTGAAACATCTAAAAAACAAAACAACAGAGCCTAGGGCACTTCCACTTATGGTCCTATAGCTTAGGGAAATTAAAATCAAAAAGACACAGCCACCCCAAAGTTTGGGACGCCTCTGTTTACAAGAACCTCGTTTACCGTACAAGTTCAACATCGCAGAAAGTGAAAAATGGAGAAAGAAGTTGTGGTATTTACTTACAAAGCAATATCACTCAGCAATGAAATCTATGTCATCAGGCCCTTAGCAGCACAATGAGTGGATTCAGGTATGATGATTCTAACTGAAATAAGTCACACAGAAAAAGAAACATCATAAGATATCAGTAATACACGGAATGTAAACTTGGCTACACAGGAACTGAATTACAGAACAGAACAGGGTCTCAAATTTAGAAAACCAACTTATGCTTGCTTAAGGGGAAAGGTGAGTTGGGGTGCTGCATAAAACCAGAGATTGAAACGAGCACAGATAAAGTTCCTTAAGCCAAATATGGACTAGACAAGAGCTACTCCTTGCTCAACGAAATGGACTCAACACCGCATATTAAACGCCTAAGAATGTACCTGACTAGTAAGTATCTTAAAACCTATGGATTGCTATGTCTCCGAAAGAGAATCAAGCATGTGTACAGGGGCATAAACGCAGCAGTGATAGGATTGGAGAGGTTCGGTGAGCAAATGAAGACCCTTTGAAGTCATATTGCATGGTATCCATTCCACGGGTTTCAACTACCCAGGTTTAAGGTATTCTTCCTTCAGCTAAAACATGCATGTGGAACCTAGAGTATGATCAACCATGTGATCGGGAGACGTGTTCAAATATGTCTCAGTTTTCGTACCCTGGTACTCGGGTGCAACATTCCAGACGCTTTACTAACACTCTCCCGACTTGGAGAGTCCGTCCCTTTAATCTCCTGTTTGGCCCAGTTTGCAATTTCTGCGGAAGATGAACAGGAATAGCGAGAACCAATGAGAGACTAGCTGGAGGTGTCTGGACGGGCAAATTTAACTCTCATTTCCCACCAGAAAGAGGAATGAACCAAAGGCTCAGCGTGCCGTGCCGGAACAAGTTTACGGCCTGAAGCCATCCTGCGGTGTTGCGGCCAGCTCAAAAGTAAGCGAGTTGAAGAAAGGAGCTCAGGGGCACTGTAATTCACAAACCTGCAGAGTTATAAATGACAGCTATCGTCCAAAAATATACTGAAGTAAGGCTGCCAAGAGGACTCGAAAGCGGGGCAGAATTGCAGGAAACCGATTTCAGGAGGTAGACTGGAATTGCATTGAAAGCATAGGAAAAGAGGCAGAACGTCCACAATGATGCACTTGGCCAAAAAGGGCGTATGCGTTTTTTCCTGAATATATTCAGGAAAAAATGCATACGCCCTTTTTGGCCAACCAAGCAAGCTTGCAAAGGAAATCTGCACTACAATGAAGTCTCACTTCCCCCCGGTCAAAAGGGCCATCTGAAAAAAGTGTAAAATCCAGAAAGGCAGGACAGGCCATGGAGAACTGGGAGCCTTGTTATGCTGATGGGCGGGATGTAAATTGCCAACAGACACTCGGGAGAAGTGTATGGTGTTTCCTGAAACATCTAAAAAGCAAAGCAACAGAGCCTAGGGCACTTCCACTTATGGTCCTATAGCTTAGGGAAATTAAAATCAAAAAGACACAGCCACCCCAAAGTTTGGGACGCCTCTGTTTACAAGAACCTCGTTTACAGTACAAGTTCAACATCGCAGAAAGTGAAAAATGGATAAAGAAGTTGTGGTATTTACTTACAAAGCAATATCACTCAGCAATGAAATCTATGTCATCAGGCCCGTAGCAGCATAATGAGTGGATTCAGGTACGATGATTCTCACTGAAATAAGTCACACAGAAAAAGAAACATCATAAGATATCAGTAATACACGGAATGTAAACTTGGCTACACAGGAACTGAATTACAGAACAGAACAGGGTCTCAAATTTACAAAACCAACTTATGCTTGCTTAAGGGGAAAGGTGAGTTGGGGTGCTGCATAAAACCAGAGATTGAAACGAGCACAGATAAAGTTCCTTAAGCCAAATATGGAATAGACAAGAGCTACTCCTTGCTCAACGAAATGAACTCAACACCCCATATTAAACGCCTAAGAATGTACCTGACTAGTAAGTATCTTAAAACCTATGGATTGCTATGTCTCCAAAAGAGAATCAAGCGTGTGTACAGGGGCATAAACGCAGCAGTGATAGGATTGGAGAGGTTCGGTGAGCAAATGAAGACCCTTTGAAGTCATATTGCATGGTACCCATTCCACGGGTCTCAACTCTCCAGGTTTAAGGTATTCTTCCTTCAGCTAAAACATGCATGTGGAACCCAGAGTATGATCAACCATGTGAACGGGAGACGTGTTCAAATATGTCTCAGTTTTCCTCCCCTGGTACTCGGGTGCAACATTCCAGATGCTTTACTAACACTCTCCCCACTTGGAGAGTCAGCGCCTTTAACCTCCTGTTTGGCCCAGTTTGCAATTTCTGCGGAAGATGAACAGGAATAGGGAACACCAATGAGAGACTAGCTGGAGGTGTCTGGACGGGCAAATTTAACTCTCATTTCCCACCAGGAAGAGGAAATAACCAAAGGCTCAGCGTGCCGGGCCGGAACCAGATTAGGGCCTGAAGCCATCCTGCGGTGTTGCGGCCAGCTCAAAAGAAAGCGAGTTGAAGAAAGGAGCTCAGGGGCACTGTAATTCACAAACCTGCAGAGTTATAAATGACAGCTATCGTCCAAAAATATACTGAAGTAAGGCTGCCAAGAGGACTTGAAAGCGGGGCAGAATTGCAGGAAACCGATTTCAGGAGGTAGACTGGAATTGCATTGAAAGCATAGGAAAAGAGGCAGAACGTCCACAATGATGCACTTGGCCAAAAAGGGCGTATGCGTTTTTTCCTGAATATATTCAGGAAAAAACGCATACGCCCTTTTTGGCCAACCAAGCAAGCTTGCAAAGGAAATCTGCACTACAATGAAGTCTCACTTCCCCCCGGTCAAAAGGGCCATCTGAAAAAAGTGTAAAATCCAGAAAGGCAGGAAAGGCCATGGAGAACTGGGAGCCTTGTTATGCTGATGGGCGGGATGTAAATTGCCAACAGACACTCAGGAGAAGTGTATGGTGTTTCCTGAAACATCTAAACAACAAAGCAACAGAGCCTTGGGCACTTCCACTTATGGTCCTATAGCTTAGGGAAATTAAAATCAAAAAGACACAGCCACCCCAAAGTTTGGGATGCCTCTGTTTACAAGAACCTCGTTTACCGTACAAGTTCAATATCACAGAAAGTGAAAAATGGATAAAGAACTTGTGGTACTTACGTACAATGCAGTATCACTCAGCAATGAAATCTATGTCATCAGGCCCGTAGCAGCATAATGAGTGGATTCAGGTACGATGATTCTCACTGAAATAAGTCACACAGAAAAAGAAACATCATAAGATATCACTAATACACGGAATGTAAACTTGGCTACACAGGAACTGAATTCCAAAACAGAACAGGGTCTCAAATTTAGAAAACCAACTTATGCTTGCTTAAGGGGAAAGGTGAGTTGGGGTGCTGCATAAAACCAGAGATTGAAATGAGCACAGATAAAGTTCCTTAAGCCAAATATGGACTAGACAAGAGCTACTCCTTGCTCAATGAAATGGACTCAACACCCCATATTAAACGCCTAAGAATGTACCTGACTAGTAAGTATCTTAAAACCTATGGATTGCTATGTCTCCAAAAGAGAATCAAGCGTGTGTACAGGGGCATAAACGCAGCAGTGATAGGATTGGAGAGGTTCGGTGAGCAAATGAAGACCCTTTGAAGTCATATTGCATGGTACCCATTCCACGGGTCTCAACTCTCCAGGTTTAAGGTATTCTTCCTTCAGCTAAAACATGCATGTGGAACCCAGAGTATGATCAACCATGTGAACGGGAGACGTGTTCAAATATGTCTCAGTTTTCCTCCCCTGGTACTCGGGTGCA
Source organism: Globicephala melas (assembly GCF_963455315.2). Taxonomy (NCBI): domain Eukaryota; kingdom Metazoa; phylum Chordata; class Mammalia; order Artiodactyla; family Delphinidae; genus Globicephala; species Globicephala melas. Next base: position 72,033 of record NW_027207644.1, on the reverse strand, counting down.
ACATTCCAGACGCTTTACTAACACTCTCCCCACTTGGAGAGTCAGCGTCTTTAACCTCCTGTTTGACCCAGTTTGCAATTTCTGCGGAAGATGAACAGGAATAGTGAGAACCAATGAGAGACTAGCAGGAGGTGTCTGGACGGGCAAATTTAACTCTCATTTCCCACCAGGAAGAGGAAATAACCAAAGGCTCAGCGTGCCGGGCCGGAACCAGATTAGGGCCTGAAGCCATCCTGCGGTGTTGCGGCCAGCTCAAAAGAAAGCGAGTTGAAGAAAGGAGCTCAGGGGCACTGTAATTCACAAACCTGCAGAGTTATAAATGACAGCTATCGTCCAAAAATATACTGAAGTAAGGCTGCCAAGAGGACTCGAAAGCGGGGCAGAATTGCAGGAAACCGATTTCAGGAGGTAGACTGGAATTGCATTGAAAGCATAGGAAAAGAGGCAGAACGTCCACAATGATGCACTTGGCCAAAAAGGGCGTATGCGTTTTTTCCTGAATATATTCAGGAAAAAACGCATACGCCCTTTTTGGCCAACCAAGCAAGCTTGCAAAGGAAATCTGCACTACAATGAAGTCTCACTTCCCCCCGGTCAAAAGGGCCATCTGAAAAAAGTGTAAAATCCAGAAAGGCAGGACAGGCCATGGAGAACTGGGAGCCTTGTTATGCTGATGGGAGGGATGTAAATTGCCAACAGACACTCCGGAGAAGTGTATGGTGTTTCCTGAAACATCTAAAAAACAAAGCAACAGAGCCTAGGGCACTTCCACTTATGGTCCTATAGCTTAGGGAAATTAAAATCAAAAAGACACAGCCACCCCAAAGTTTGGGACGCCTCTGTTTACAAGAACCTCGTTTACAGTACAAGTTCAACATCGCAGAAAGTGAAAACTGGATAAAGAACATGTGGTATTTACTTACAAAGCAATATCACTCAGCAATGAAATCTATGTCATCAGGCCCTTAGCAGCACAATGAGTGGATACAGGTATGATGATTCTAACTGAAATAAGTCACACAGAAAAAGAAACATCATAAGATATCAGTAATACACGGAATGTAAACTTGGCTACACAGGAACTGAATTACAGAACAGAACAGGGTCTCAAATTTAGAAAACCAACTTATGCTTGCTTAAGGGGAAAGCTGAGTTGGGGTGCTGCATAAAACCAGAGATTGAAATGAGCACAGATAAAGTTCCTTAAGCCAAATATGGAATAGACAAGAGCTACTCCTTGCTCAACGAAATGGACTCAACACCGCATATTAAACGCCTAAGAATGTACCTGACTAGTAAGTATCTTAAAACCTATGGATTGCTATGTCTCCGAAAGAGAATCAAGCATGTGTACAGGCGCATAAACGCAGCAGTGATAGGATTGGAGAGGTTCGGTGAACAAATGAAGACCCTTTGAAGTCATATTGCATGGTACCCATTCCACGGGTCTCAACTCTCCAGGTTTAAGGTATTCTTCCTTCAGCTAAAACATGCATGTGGAACCCAGAGTATAATCAACCGTGTGAACGGGAGACGTGTTCAAATATGTCTCAGTTTTCGTACCCTGGTACTCGGGTGCAACATTCCAGACGCTTTACTAACACTCTCCCCACTTGGAGAGTCAGCGCCTTTAACCTCCTGTTTGGCCCAGTTTTCAATTTCTGCGGAAGATGAACAGGAATAGGGAGAACCAATGAGAGACTAGCTGGAGGTGTCTGGACGGGCAAATTTAACTCTCATTTCCCACCAGGAAGAGGAATTAACCAAAGGCTCAGCGTGCCGTGCCGGAACCAGATGAGGGCCTGAAGCCATCCTGCGGTGTTGCGGCCAGCTCACAAGAAAGCGAGTTTAACAAAGGAGCTCAGGGGCACTGTAATTCACAAACCTGCAGAGTTATAAATGACAGCTATCGTCCAAAAATATACTGAAGTAAGGCTGCCAAGAGGACTTGAAAGCGGGGCAGAATTGCAGGAAACCGATTTCAGGAGGTAGACTGGAATTGCATTGAAAGCATAGGAAAAGAGGCAGAACGTCCACAATGATGCACTTGGCCAAAAAGGGCGTATGCGTTTTTTCCTGAATATATTCAGGAAAAAACGCATACGCCCTTTTTGGCCAACCAAGCAAGCTTGCAAAGGAAATCTGCACTACAATGAAGTCTCACTTCCCCCCGGTCAAAAGGGCCATCTGAAAAAAGTGTAAAATCCAGAAAGGCAGGACAGGCCATGGAGAACTGGGAGCCTTGTTATGCTGATGGGCGGGATGTAAATTGCCAACAGACACTCGGGAGAAGTGTATGGTGTTTCCGGAAACATCTAAAAAACAAAGCAACAGAGCCTAGGGCACTTCCACTTATGGTCCTATAGCTTAGGGAAATTAAAATCAAAAAGACACAGCCACCCCAAAGTTTGGGACGCCTCTGTTTACAAGAACCTCGTTTACCGTACAAGTTCAATATCACAGAAAGTGAAAAATGGATAAAGAACTTGTGGTACTTACGTACAATGCAGTATCACTCAGCAATGAAATCTATGTCATCAGGCCCGTAGCAGCATAATGAGTGGATTCAGGTACGATGATTCTAACTGAAATAAGTCACACAGAAAATGAAACATCATAAGGTATCACTAATACACGGAATGTGAACTTGGCTACACATGAACTGAATTACAAAACAGAGCAGGGTCTCAAGTTTAGAAAACCAACTTATGCCTGCTTAAGGGGGAAGGTGAGTTGGGGTGCTCATAAAAGCAGAGTTTGAAATTAGCACAGATACCGTTCCATAAGCCAAATATGTAATAGACTAGACCTACCCCTTGCTCAACGAAATGGATTCAACAATGAGGTATCACCTCACACCTGGTAGAATAGGCATCATAGAAAATCTACAAACAAAAAATGCTGGAAAGGGTGTGGAGAAAAGGAACCCTCTTCCACTACTGTTGGGAATATAAATTGATACAGTCATTATGGAGAACAATATGGAATTTCTTATGAAACTAACAATAGAATTACCATATGATACAGCAATCCCAGTACTGGACATATACCCAGAAAAAACCATAAATCAAAAAGAGTCATTCACCGCAATGTTCATTGCATCACTATTTACAATATCGAGGTAATGGAAGCAACTTAAATGCCCACAGACAGACGAATGCATAAAGCTGTGGTACATATATAAAATGGAATATTACTAAGCCATGAAAAGGAATGAAATTGGGTCATTTGTAGAGACGTCGATGGATCTAGAGACTGTCATACAGAGTGAAGTAAGTCTGAAAGAGAAAAACAAATCTTGTATATTCATGCATATATGTGGAACCTAGAAAAACTGTACAGATTAACCATTTTGCAAGGCATAAATAGAGCAACAGATGTAGACAACAAACGTATGGACAACAAGGGGGGAAAGCTGTTGGGGGGGTGGTGGTGGGAGGAGTTGAGAGACTGGGATTGGCATGTATACATTTATATGTATAAAATAGATAACCAATAAGAACCTGCTGTATAAAAACATAAAATAAAATTCAAAATTAAAAAGAAATAAAATTTAAAAAATAAAACAAAAAACAATTATTCCCTGCACATACATGTATTTATATGAATAAATTATTTCCATGCTTATATCTGTAAATACAAAAAAGAGGAATAAAATCTACCTTGAACCAAAAACGAAAAAGAGAAAAAAAACACAGAACCCACCAGTTACACAGAGGAAAACCGTATCAGGGCACTTGCTCCAGTTGTAAACAATTCTGAAGTTGGTCAGTGGTGGGGAATCGTCTCCCATTCAGCCAGCAGCCCCCACGCAACAAGCGTCCTCATTGCAAAGCTGGGGCACCGTGCCGAGGCATCTGTGAGTAAACGTGAGCTGAGCCCCAGGCCAGTTGCTGCTGAACTATTCCCACCCGTCCCAGGTAAAACACCTGAATATATACAAGGACTTGAAAGCCTAGAGGAAGGGCCATAGAGCCACACGAGTGACAGCATGCCGGCCGACTTGGTGCCTGCAGGCCAGCCAGGATGGTCCTGGCCCTGGGTGCTCTTCTGGAAGATTTCCATTTCCCTGCCTGAGATACCCGTCCTGTCCCTGCCCCCACGGCTTTTTTCCTTCCTCACCTCTGCCCAGGGAGAAATTCCAGCAGCAGGTATGGGTGACACATCCTCTTCTTTAGCAGGTGGCAGCCTGGCAACTGCTGCAGAAAGTCCAGCAGAGCCCCACTCACACTGGGCCACCCACAAAGCCGTGGCCTCTCACTCCCTCCCACCAGCCCAGCCCCGAGACTGCTGACAGGGCAGAGAAAATGGCGTCAGGCACGGCTGCAGGGGCTCTTGCTGCCTGGAGTGGTATTTATATTGATCTCAACCCAGGCACACCTGGGGAGGGCTGGCCGGCACGGTAAGGCTGCCCAGGTCAGCCAATCATCACCCCTCAGGGGCTCACAGTTGCAGAAAATGGAACTTGCTGAACCGGCCAGGTCCAAGGAACAGGTGTGGGCTCCTGAGAGTCAGGATAGACAAGGGGCTGCAGCTTTGGCTTGTTTTCTAATCATTTTATCTGGCCCATGAGTGGGAGACAACTTCAAGAAAACCCTCTCCTAATGAGAGGAACCCAGGAGTCAGGGAGAGGAGGGGTGGGTGGTGGTTGGAGACAGAGGCCTGGTGCCCCGGGTGCAGTGGAAGTCTCTGGAAGACCAGGTGGAGGGAGGCCTCACGGAGTGATGCCCAGGGTCACAGACCTGTCGCAGCTGCTGTTTGTTAGTTCAAGTCCTGCTCTGAGGTGCTCTGTGTCAGCTCTGAGCGACAGGTGAGCTGGGGGTGCTCTGCAATGAGGGCTATGTGCACGGTTCCTGTGTGCCCAGCCCTGCCACGGTACCTGCAAGGGTAGCTCTGTATCCTGGGAGGGCCCTGACCACGAGAGCCCCGTGGGCTGGGGTGGGGGTGGGGTACCTGCCCAGGTGAGCTCCATATTCTGGGATTGGTCTGACCACGAGAGCCCCATGGGCTGCTGGGGACCTGGTAAAGGATGTCAGGACAGTCAGTGAAGCCACCGAGGATATACCTCCAGTTGCTCCTAATTCCTACACCCTGCTGGTCATTCTACCAACCACCAGGACATGGTATTCTGTATTAGTCTTCAATGATGCCTTCTTTTGTATTCCATTAGTCCCAGAGTCACAAGAAATTTTGGCTTGTGAGTGGCAGGACTCAACATACAACTAAAACAATACTTCCGGGCCGTTCGGCCCCAAGGGTGCAAAAATTCCCACACCATCTTTGGGGAAAGCTTAGCTAAAGACCTAAAAGTTCTACCTCTGGAAAAGGAAACCCTCCTTCAATATGCAGACGACATTCTGATCGCCAGCCCTACTAAGGAGGCCTCTGAACTACCAAGCCAATAAAGGATAGAAGTTGTCCAAGAAAAAGCTCAAATATCACAGACTGCGGTGACCTGCCTGGGCTTCATTCTCATAGAAGGTCAGAGAAGCCCATCCCAGGAAAGGGAAGAAACCATTTTCAGCCTTACCCCTTTCTAAAACTAGAAGACAGCTTAGGGGTTCCTGGGGAGGCCAGGGTTTGCTGCTTCTGGATCCCTAACTACAGTCTACTAGCTGGGCCTCTATATGAAACACTGAAAGGAAAAGATGATGATCCTTTGGAATAGAATCCAGAAGTGGCCTTTCAAGAATGGAAAGAGCAGTCAATTCAGACCCTTGCCCTGGAACTCCCTAATTTAGCTAAACCCTTTGACCTTTACATTCCCGGTGAAAGGTGAATCGCCATTGGAGAATTAGTGCAAAAACTGGGACCACTTGAAATGGAACAATGCAAGAATGCCATCCAGGTAGGATAAACTACGGTCACTAAGGGGCTTGGCCCACTGCCACATCTGGCCAAGATAATGGCGGTATCTAAAAACCTGGAAATCAGCAGCCCAAAAGGCCACCTCCCTCCTAAGGGAAAAGGACCCCACGTGGTGATCCTAACCACCAACCATGCCCTGAAGTTGCAGGGTTCGCTCCGTGGGCACACCGACCTTGAGTGAGGAGGCCCTCCAACTCCAACATCCAGAGAGATAACCGGGGGCAACAGGGCACCATGACGACTCGTGTGAACATCACTTGACCTGGAGTTTCTCTCATAAAACAACAAGAGTGTGTCCCAAAAGAGTAGACTACTGCTTGCAGGACTTACTGCACCCAGAGGGGAGCTAATAATCTTGGCGGGGGAACGGTATATCACACTGTCACCATAGAAAAGCCTACAGACACCGTGATGATGGTGGCCAATAAGACCGGCTGGACTCCTGTTTACTTCAAAAGGCTGTTGACTCAGTGGCCATCATGGTCCTTGATCACCACTGACCCTGGACTGTCTGGGAGTTGAGCGGGCAGGGCTCTGACACCTGGTGCTGTTTGTACGTTAATTCAGGGGCCTAATTGAAGAAAGCGCAGACTACTGGTCAGAGCATCTAGGCTGGCAGAAACGGTCAGCCTAAGGTGGCCGAACAAATGTGGGGCGGGGTGAAACCGGCCCCCACAGCGTCTCTGCACATCTCTTTCCTGGACCCTTAAAGGTCATTAGAATCTATAACACTTCCAATGCTGGTGCTCAGGTGGACGAGCAGGGAGGCAGGGGTCCTGGGGACAATCAACGTCACCGGGAGGCTGCTGGGGAGAAGCTCTGACCCTCGCCCCAGGGTATGAGGGCTCCCAACTCAGCACTCAGCAGTTACAGAAGAAGGGTCTGCACCCTCAGCACTCCAAGAATGAGGAACAGGACAAAAGGCAGAGGAGGGGTTTGTCCCCAGCAAAGCCCATTAAAAATCCCTGGGAGATAAAAATAGAATCTGGGCAATAAAGTCAAGTCTAACCTTTTTTATCCTTTGTGCTTTGTCTAATTTCACGTGCTCCTAGGGTCCCGCATGCAGAGGTTCCACACCCGGCACTTCAGACCAGATTTCCTAGTGCAGAATGGCTGGGTCGACACCTCAGCTCCTGGGGCCCAGTGCAGACTCCACGATATAGAGCCTGAGCTACAGCCAACCCGGCCCTCGAGAGCTCCGCACCCTCCCTCCCACTGACTCTGACAGGATCTCTACACAGCAGCCCAGCCCACAGCCCACAGCCCACGGGGTAGTGCATGCTCTCACCTCTCCATTCTCTGATCAAAATATAAAGTTTCCTTTGCTTGTGAACCAAACTCAGTCTCGATCTGTTGGCCCCAATGACACTGGGCAGGGGGACACTTGTTGGGGTCCACTCTGGAAGATCAGTAACAGAAATTGAGACTATTGTAACCTCAATGAACAGATGTGTGAGCCAAACTGTAGTTAACATAGAACAGTGTATAAGGCTCGGGTAAAATAAGATGTTTCTAACACTTCCATTTGATATTTCCATCACTTTATTATAAGCAAGTTCAGTGAAAAGGTTTGTCTTATTTGTCAGGTCAATATTAGAGAAATGAAGTGATTTCTTTCCAAGGATGTACATCTAATAATCTTGGTTAAACCTTCAATCTTGTTTTAAATGCTTTTCCATTGAAAATGATACCTCTCTTTCAGCTCCCCCATTTCTGAGAAGTATAAAATCTTATAATTTATTATTACCAAAGGGGAAAGGTGGGAGGAGGGATAAATTAACAGTTTGGGATTAACACATACACACTGCTATGTATAAAATAGATCATCAACAAGGAACTACTGTATAGCACAGGGAACTACACTCAACATTTTGCAATAACCTATAAGGGGAAATAATCTGAAAAAGAATAGATATTTTTATTGACATCATCTATCAATGACAGTTAAAGTGTAACCTAAGGGAAGCTGGTGGTGAGTGCTTCTGACCCTGAAGACTTCAATCATCTAAAGTTTGGACTCTGCCTACTTCCCATGGCCCTTAATGAACATATGTGTAGCCGTAACTTAAAAACTTCCCCAGTTTGGGTTTCGGGGAGACACTGATTTTGAAAAAGCCCTGGTGTTCTCCTTACATGAATGGGACTCTTCCTACTGCTAAAACATGTCTGTCACACCCAGAGGATGGTATACCGTCTGATCGGGAAGAGTTTGGAAAAGGCATCTCATCTCCTCATCTCCTGGTGCTCGGGTTCACCCCTCCAGCGTCTTTACTAACAGTCTCCCCACTTGGAGATGTCAGCACTGTCAACATCCTGTTGCGTACAGTTTGGAATTTGTCCAGAGGATGAAGCGGAAGGATGAGGAACAATGAGAGACAAGTCCTAGGTGTTCAGACAGGCACATGTCACTCTAATTTCCAATCAGGAAGACGAATTGACCAAAGGCTAGGGTTGCCCATGGAAACAATATAGGGCTTGAGGAAATCCCGCTGCTTTGTGGCCAGTTCCCATAAACACAAGTTGAACAATGGAACTCAGGGGCAGTAAAATTCACAAAACTGCAGAGTTGAAAATATCCATCACTGAAAAATGTCTTGAGGAAAGTCAGAAAAAAGGACTTGTAAGCAAGGGAGAATGGCAGGAAAGGGATTTGAGGAGGTAGAAAGGACTCGCCATTAAGCACAAGAAAAGGAGCTGAACATTGCCAACATTGCAGTTGGCCAAAAAGGGTGTATGCGTTTTTTTCTGTATATATTCAAGAAAAGGGCATACACTTTTTTAGCCAACCAAACAGATGGGCACTGGAAGTCAATACTACAAAAGATATCACTTCGCATCAGTCAGAAGAGCCATCCTCATAAAGCGTAAACAACAGAAATGCAGGACAGGGCAACGAGAAGAGGGAGCCCTGTGAGACTTATAGTGGAAATGTATATTGCCAACGGCCATTCTGGAGAAGTGTATTGTATTTACTAAAGCATCTAAAAAATGAGCTACAGAGCATAGGGCACTTGCACTCATGGGCGTATATCTTGGGAAAAACAAAAATCGAGAGGACACAGGCACCCCAATGTTTACCCCCTCTCTGTTTAAAAGATCCTCGACTAGGATATAACTTAAATGTCTCTGGAGGGGAAAAATGGATAGAGATGTGGTACTTAGGTAGAGTGGAATATTATTCAGCCTGGAAATCAATGAAATATGGCCAGTTGTAACAACTCCGGAGGAGTTACGTATGATCATTCTAAGTGACAGAATTCAAAAAGAAAAAGACACATATCATAAGATATCACTTAAAGGTGGAATCCAAAATGGCTACACATGAAATAAATTACAAAACAAAAACATAGTCAAATATGTAGAAAACACGCATAAGGCTGCTAAACGGGAAAGGTGGGGAGGGGTGAGGCATCATCCAGGAGGTTGAAATTAGCAAAGATACCATTCCAAATACCAAACTGATAATCAACAAGGCCTACACGGTAGCTAAAAGAACTGCACTCAGCACACTCAAGTCACCGGAAAAGAATATATACGACTGGTAAGAATCTGAAAAAGAATTTATTGATGTCTCTCTGTACGTGAATCAAGTGGATGTACAGCAGCAAGAAACAGAGCTTTGAAAATCAGCTGTAACCAATATAGTAATAAATTGAAAAAAATAAACGACAGAGAGACAGAGAAAACCTCTTACAACTTTTCCTCAGGGACGGTGATGCAACATGGATTGAACACATCTAGACCCACAGCAGGATGAGACATAAGGCTGGAAACTGTTTGCGCTAAGAGAAATGTGAGGTTGGGTGAGGAAATGCACACCCTTTAAAGTAATACTACCTGGTACCCATTCAATGGGTCCCAAATCTGCAGGTTCAAGGGATCTTCCTATAGCTAAAACATGCATGGAAAACCCAGAGGACTGTACACCATGTGATCGGGAGATGTGTCTAAAATGCACCTCATTTATCCTCTCCTGGTGCTCCTGTTCACCATTCCAGCCACGCTACTTAGAATCTCCCCACTTGGAGAATCAGCACATTTAAACTTCTGTTTCACACATTTTGCAAATTGTGAGGAGGATGAACGGGAAGAGGGGGAACCAATGAGAGAATAGTTGTAGGGGTTTGGACGGGCACATATCACTCTAATTTCCCATTAAGAATAAGAATTAAAGAAAGGCTCAGCCTGCCTCGCCGGAGCCAAAATAGGGCCTGAAGCAATCCTGCGGGTTTGAGGCCAGCTCACAAAAGAACAACTTAAAAAATGGAGCTCAGGGTCACTGCAATTCACAAACCTGCAGAGTTATAAATGAAAACTAACGTCCAAAAATATGTTGAGGTAAGGCAAAGAAGAGGATCTGAATGCAAGACAGAATTGCAAGAAACAGATTTCAAGAGATAGATTGGACTCGTCTTTAACGCACATGAAAAGCGGCAGAATTTCGACAATGATGCAGTTGGCCCAAAAGGGCGTATGCGTTTTTTCCTGATTATATCTAGGAAAAAACGCATACGCACTTTATGGGCAACGAAGCAAGCAAGCAATGCAAATGTGCACAACAAAGAAGTCTCATTTCCCACCGGTCAAAAGGGCCATCCTAAAAAATTGTAAAAACCAGAAATGCAGGACAGGCCATGGAGAACAGGGAGCCTTTATACGCTGATGGGCAGTGTGTGGACTGCCGAGAGCCACTCTGGAGAAGTGTATGGTGGTTCCTAAATCATCTAAAAAACAGAGCTACAGAGCATAGGACACTTCCAATCATGGGAGTATATCTAGGGAAGTCTAAAAATCAACAAGACACAAGCACACCACAGTTTAGGGCTACTCTGTTTACAAGAACCTCAACTTCAGTACACCTTAAATATCCCAGGAAAGAGAACAATGGATAAAGAAGATGTGGTACTTATGTACAATTTCTTCACCATGAAATCAATGTAATAAGGCTAGTAGAAGGATAAAGAGTGGATTTAGGTCCGATAATACTACTTGAAATAAGTCAAACAGAAAAAGAAACATATCATAAGATATCACTTATAGAGGGAGGGTAAATATGGCTGCACAAGAAATGAATTACAGAACAGAACAGTGTCTCACATTTAGAAAACACACTTATGTCAGCTTAAGGGGAAAGGAGAGGTGGGGTGATGCATAAAACCAGAGTTTGAAATTAGCACAGATACCGTTCAATAAACCAAATAGGTATTAGACAAGATCTACACCTTGCTCAATGAACTGGCCTCAACACACCCTATACACCACAGAGAAATATATCTGAGTAATAAGAATCTTAAAACCCATGTATTCATATATCTCCATAAGGGAATCAAGTGTGTGCAGAGCGGCACAAACACAGCAGTGAAAATGAGCTAAACCCCATTATAGAAATAAATTTTAAAAACAAAACGCTGAAACAATGAAAGAGAGAAAAATTCTTACAAAATTCGCTCAGGGGCTGTGATGCAACCTGGATTGACCACATATAAACCCACAGCTGGATAAGACATAAGGCTGGACACTTGGGGCTGAGAGGATTGGTGAGCTTTGGTGAGCAACTGCCGAAAGTTTAATGCAATACTTCATGCTACTCAGTCCAAGGGTCCCAACACTCCAGGTTGAAGGGAATCTTCCTACAGCTAAACCATGCTTGGGAAACCCAGCGACTGGTATACCATATGATCGGGAAAGGTTTCTAAAACACACCTCATTTTTCCTCTCCTGGGGCTCCGGATCGACATTCCAGCCGCTTTACTAACAACATCCCCACATGGAGAGTCAATGCCTTTAAGTTCTGGTATCGCACAGTCTGCAGTTAGTGCGGAGGATGAATGGGAATAGGGGGAACCAGTGAGAAAACTAGCTGTAGCGGTTTCAATGGGCACATGTCACTCTAATTTCACATCAGTAAGAAGAATTAACCAAAGGCACAGCAAGGTGCCCCAGAAGAAGAATAGAGCTTCAAGGAATCCTGTGGTTATGGGGCAAGATCACAAAAATAAGAGCTGAAAAATGGAGCTAAGGGCCACTGCAATTCAAAAACCTGCAGTTATAAAGGCCAACTATTTTCAAAAAATATATTGAGGTAAGGCTATGAAGAAGCATTGAAAGCAAGGCAGAATTGCAGGAAACCGATTTCAGGAGATACACTGGAATTGCATTGAAAACATATGAAGAGAGTCAGAACCTCGACAATGATGCACTTGGCCAAAAAGGGCGTATGCGTTTTTTCCTGAATATATTCAGGAAAAAACGCATACGCCCTTTTTGGACAACCAAGCAAGCTTGCAAAGGAAATCTGCACTACAATGAAGTCTCACTTCCCCCCGGTGAAAATGGACATCTGAAAAAAGTGTAAAATCCAGAAAGGCAGGACAGGCCATGGAGAACTGGGAGCCTTGTTATGCTGATGGGCGGGATGTAAATTGCCAACAGACACTCGGGAGAAGTGTATGGTGTTACCTGAAACATCTATACAACAAAGCAACAGAGCCTAGGGCACTTCCACTTATGGTCCTATAGCTTAGGGAAATTAAAATCAAAAAGACACAGCCACCCCAAAGTTTGGGACGCCTCTGTTTACAAGAACCTCGTTTACAGTACAAGTTCAACATCGCAGAAAGTGAAAAATGGATAAAGAACATGTGGTATTTACTTACAAAGCAATATCACTCAGCAATGAAATCTATGTCATCAGGCCCTTAGCAGCACAATGAGTGGATTCAGGTATGATGATTCTAACTGAAATAAGTCACACAGAAAAAGAAACATCATAAGATATCAGTAATACACGGAATGTAAACTTGGCTACACAGGAACTGAATTACAGAACAGAACAGGGTCTCAAATTTCGAAAACCAACTTATGCTTGCTTAAGGGGAAAGGTGAGTTGGGGTGCTGCATAAAACCAGAGATTGAAATGAGCACAGATAAAGTTCATTAAGCCAAATATGGAATAGACAAGAGCTACTCCTTGCTCAACGAAATGGACTCAACACCCCATATTAAACGCCTAAGAATGTACCTAACTAGTAAGTATCTTAAAGCCTATGGATTGCTATGTCTCCGAAAGAGAATCAAGCATGTGTACAGGGGCATAAACGCAGCAGTGATAGGATTGGAGAGGTTCGGTGAGCAAATGAAGACCCTTTGAAGTCATATTGCATGGTACCCATTCCACGGGTTTCAACTCTCCAGGTTTAAGGTATTCTTCCTTCAGCTAAAACATGCATGTGGAACCTAGAGTATGATCAACCATGTGATCGGGAGACGTGTTCAAATATGTCTCAGTTTTCGTACCCTGGTACTCGGGTGCAACATTCCAGACGCTTTACTAACACTCTCCCCACTTGGAGAGTCAGTCCCTTTAACCTCCTGTTTGGCCCACTTTGCAATTTCTGTGGAAGATGAACAAGAAAGGCGAGAACCAATGAGAGACTAGCTGGAGGTGTCTGGACGGACAAATTTAACTCTCATTTCCCACCAGGAAGAGGAAATAACCAAAGGCTCAGCGTGCCGTGCCGGAACCAGATTAGGGCCTGAAGCCATTCTGCAGTGTTGCGGCCAGGTCACAAGAAAGCGAGTTGAAGAAAGGAGCTCAGGGGCACTGTAATTCACAAACCTGCAGAGTTATAAATGACAGCTATCGTCCAAAAATATACTGAAGTAAGGCTGCCAAGAGGACTTGAAAGCGGGGCAGAATTGCAGGAAACCGATTTCAGGAGGTAGACTGGAATTGCATTGAAAGCATAGGAAAAGAGGCAGAACGTCCACAATGATGCACTTGGCCAAAAAGGGCGTATGTGTTCTTTCCTGAATATATTCAGGAAAAAACGCATACGCCCTTTTTGGCCAACCAAGCAAGCTTGCAAAGGAAATCTGCACTACAATGAAGTCTCACTTCCCCCGTCAAAAGGGCCATCTGAAAAAAGTGTAAAATCCAGAAAGGCAGGACAGGCCATGGAGAACTGGGAGCCTTGTTATGCTGATGGGCGGGATGTAAATTGCCAACAGACACTCGGGAGAAGTGTATGGTGTTTCCTGAAACATCTAAAAAACAAAGCAACAGAGCCTAGGGCACTTCCACTTATGGTCCTATAGCTTAGGGAAATTAAAATCAAAAAGACACAGCCACCCCAAAGTTTGGGACGCCTCTGTTTACAAGAACCTCGTTTACAGTACAAGTTCAACATCGCAGAAAGTGAAAAATGGATAAAGAAGTTGTGGTATTTACTTACAAAGCAATATCACTCAGCAATGAAATCTATGTCATCAGGCCCGTAGCAGCATAATGAGTGGATTCAGGTACGATGATTCTCACTGAAATAAGTCACACAGAAAAAGAAACATCATAAGATATCAGTAATACACGGAATGTAAACTTGGCTACACAGGAACTGAATTACAGAACAGAACAGGGTCTCAAATTTACAAAACCAACTTATGCTTGCTTAAGGGGAAAGGTGAGTTGGGGTGCTGCATAAAACCAGAGATTGAAACGAGCACAGATAAAGTTCCTTAAGCCAAATATGGAATAGACAAGAGCTACTCCTTGCTCAACGAAATGGACTCAACACCCCATATTAAACGCCTAAGAATGTACCTGACTAGTAAGTATCTTAAAACCTATGGATTGCTATGTCTCCAAAAGAGAATCAAGCGTGTGTACAGGGGCATAAACTCAGCAGTGATAGGATTGGAGAGGTTCGGTGAGCAAATGAAGACCCTTTGAAGTCATATTGCATGGTACCCATTCCACGGGTCTCAACTCTCCAGGTTTAAGGTATTCTTCCTTCAGCTAAAACATGCATGTGGAACCCAGAGTATGATCAACCATGTGAACGGGAGACGTGTTCAAATATGTCTCAGTTTTCCTCCCCTGGTACTCGGGTGCAACATTCCAGACGCTTTACTAACACTCTCCCCACTTGGAGAGTCAGCGCCTTTAACCTCCTGTTTGGCCCAGTTTGCAATTTCTGCGGAAGATGAACAGGAATAGGGAACACCAATGAGAGACTAGCTGGAGGTGTCTGGACGGGCAAATTTAACTCTCATTTCCCACCAGGAAGAGGAAATAACCAAAGGCTCAGCGTGCCGGGCCGGAACCAGATTAGGGCCTGAAGCCATCCTGCGGTGTTGCGGCCAGCTCAAAAGAAAGCGAGTTGAAGAAAGGAGCTCAGGGGCACTGTAATTCACAAACCTGCAGAGTTATAAATGACAGCTATCGTCCAAAAATATACTGAAGTAAGGCTGCCAAGAGGACTTGAATGCGGAGCAGAATTGCAGGAAACCGATTTCAGGAGGTAGACTGGAATTGCATTGAAAGCATAGGAAAAGAGGCAGAACGTCCACAATGATGCACTTGGCCAAAAAGGGCGTATGCGTTTTTTCCTGAATATATTCAGGAAAAAACGCATACGCCCTTTTTGGCCAACCAAGCAAGCTTGCAAAGGAAATCTGCACTACAATGAAGTCTCACTTCCCCCCGGTCAAAAGGGCCATCTGAAAAAAGTGTAAAATCCAGAAAGGCAGGACAGGCCATGGAGAACTGGGAGCCTTGTTATGCTGATGGGCGGGATGTAAATTGCCAACAGACACTCGGGAGAAGTGTATGGTGTTTCCTGAAACATCTAAAAAACAAAACAACAGAGCCTAGGGCACTTCCACTTATGGTCCTATAGCTTAGGGAAATTAAAATCAAAAAGACACAGCCACCCCAAAGTTTGGGACGCCTCTGTTTACAAGAACCTCGTTTACCGTACAAGTTCAACATCGCAGAAAGTGAAAAATGGAGAAAGAAGTTGTGGTATTTACTTACAAAGCAATATCACTCAGCAATGAAATCTATGTCATCAGGCCCTTAGCAGCACAATGAGTGGATTCAGGTATGATGATTCTAACTGAAATAAGTCACACAGAAAAAGAAACATCATAAGATATCAGTAATACACGGAATGTAAACTTGGCTACACAGGAACTGAATTACAGAACAGAACAGGGTCTCAAATTTAGAAAACCAACTTATGCTTGCTTAAGGGGAAAGGTGAGTTGGGGTGCTGCATAAAACCAGAGATTGAAACGAGCACAGATAAAGTTCCTTAAGCCAAATATGTACTAGACAAGAGCTACTCCTTGCTCAACGAAATGGACTCAACACCGCATATTAAACGCCTAAGAATGTACCTGACTAGTAAGTATCTTAAAACCTATGGATTGCTATGTCTCCGAAAGAGAATCAAGCATGTGTACAGGGGCATAAACGCAGCAGTGATAGGATTGGAGAGGTTCGGTGAGCAAATGAAGACCCTTTGAAGTCATATTGCATGGTATCCATTCCACGGGTTTCAACTACCCAGGTTTAAGGTATTCTTCCTTCAGCTAAAACATGCATGTGGAACCTAGAGTATGATCAACCATGTGATCGGGAGACGTGTTCAAATATGTCTCAGTTTTCGTACCCTGGTACTCGGGTGCAACATTCCAGACGCTTTACTAACACTCTCCCGACTTGGAGAGTCCGTCCCTTTAATCTCCTGTTTGGCCCAGTTTGCAATTTCTGCGGAAGATGAACAGGAATAGCGAGAACCAATGAGAGACTAGCTGGAGGTGTCTGGACGGGCAAATTTAACTCTCATTTCCCACCAGGAAGAGGAATTAACCAAAGGCTCAGCGTGCCGTGCCGGAACCAGATTAGGGCCTGAAGCCATCCTGCGGTGTTGCGGCCAGGTCACAAGAAAGCGAGTTGAAGAAAGGAGCTCAGGGGCACTGTAATTCACAAACCTGCAGAGTTATAAATGACAGCTATCGTCCAAAAATATACTGAAGTAAGGCTGCCAAGAGGACTTGAAAGCGGGGCAGAATTGCAGGAAACCGATTTCAGGAGGTAGACTGGAATTGCTTTGAAAGCATAGGAAAAGAGGCAGAACGTCCACAATGATGCACTTGGCCAAAAAGGGTGTATGCGTTTTTTCCTGAATATATTCAGGAAAAAACGCATACGCCCTTTTTGGCCAACCAAGCAAGCTTGCAAAGGAAATCTGCACTACAATGAAGTCTCACTTCCCCCCAGTCAAAAGGGCCATCTGAAAAAAGTGTAAAATCCAGAAAGGCAGGACAGGCCATGGAGAACTGGGAGCCTTGTTATGCTGATGGGCGGGATGTAAATTGCCAACAGACACTCGGGAGAAGTGTATGGTGTTTCCTGAAACATCTAAAAAACAAAGCAACAGAGCCTAGGGCACTTCCACTTATGGTCCTATAGCTTAGGGAAATTAAAATCAAAAAGACACAGCCACCCCAAAGTTTGGGACGCCTCTGTTTACAAGAACCTCGTTTACCGTACAAGTTCAATATCACAGAAAGTGAAAAATGGATAAAGAACTTGTGGTACTTACGTACAATGCAGTATCACTCAGCAATGAAATCTATGTCATCAGGCCCGTAGCAGCATAATGAGTGGATTCAGGTACAATGATTCTCACTGAAATAAGTCACACAGAAAAAGAAACATTATAAGATATCACTAATACACGGAATGTAAACTTGGCTACACAGGAACTGAATTCCAAAACAGAACAGGGTCTCAAATTTAGAAAACCAACTTATGCTTGCTTAAGGGGAAAGGTGAGTAGGGGTGCTGCATTAAACCAGAGATTGAAATGAGCACAGATAAAGTTCCTTAAGCCAAATATGGACTAGAAAAGAGCTACTCCTTGCTCAACGAAATGGACTCAACACCCCATATTAAACGCCTAAGAATGTACCTGACTAGTAAGTATCTTAAAACCTATGGATTGCTATGTCTCCAAAAGAGAATCAAGCGTGTGTACAGGGGCATAAACGCAGCAGTGATAGGATTGGAGAGGTTCGGTGAGCAAATGAAGACCCTTTGAAGTCATATTGCATGGTACCCATTCCACGGGTTTCAACTACCCAGGTTTAAGGTATTCTTCCTTCAGCTAAAACATGCATGTGGAACCTAGAGTATGATCAACCATGTGATCGGGAGACGTGTTCAAATATGTCTCAGTTTTCGTACCCTGGTACTCGGGTGCAACATTCCAGACGCTTTACTAACACTCTCCCGTCCTGGAGAGTCCGTCCCTTTAATCTCCTGTTTGGCCCAGTTTGCAATTTCTGCGGAAGATGAACAGGAATAGCGAGAACCAATGAGAGACTAGCTGGAGGTGTCTGGACGGGCAAATTTAACTCTCATTTCCCACCAGGAAGAGGAATTAACCAAAGGCTCAGCGTGCCGTGCCGGAACAAGATTAGGGCCTGAAGCCATCCTGCGGTGTTGCGGCCAGGTCACAAGAAAGCGAGTTGAAGAAAGGAGCTCACGGGCACTGTAATTCACAAACCTGCAGAGTTATAAATGACAGCTATCGTCCAAAAATATACTGAAGTAAGGCTGCCAAGAGGACTCGAAAGCGGGGCAGAATTGCAGGAAACCGATTTCAGGAGGTAGACTGGAATTGCATTGAAAGCATAGGAAAAGAGGCAGAACGTCCACAATGATGCACTTGGCCAAAAAGGGCGTATGCGTTTTTTCCTGAATATATTCAGGAAAAAACGCATACGCCCTTTTTGGCCAACCAAGCAAGCTTGCAAAGGAAATCTGCACTACAATGAAGTCTCACTTCCCCCCGGTCAAAAGGGCCATCTGAAAAAAGTGTAAAATCCAGAAAGGCAGGACAGGCCATGGAGAACTGGGAGCCTTGTTATGCTGATGGGCGGGATGTAAATTGCCAACAGACACTCGGGAGAAGTGTATGGTGTTTCCTGAAACATCTAAAAAACAAAGCAACACAGCCTAGGGCACTTCCACTTATGGTCCTATAGCTTAGGGAAATTAAAATCAAAAAGACACAGCCACCCCAAAGTTTGGGACGCCTCTGTTTACAAGAACCTCGTTTACAGTACAAGTTCAACATCGCAGAAAGTGAAAAATGGATAAAGAAGGTGTGGTATTTACTCACAAAGCAATATCACTCAGCAATGAAATCTATGTCATCAGGCCCTTAGCAGCACAATGAGTGGATTCAGGTATGATGATTCTAACTGAAATAAGTCACACAGAAAAAGAAACATCATAAGATATCAGTAATACACGGAATGTAAACTTGGCTACACAGGAACTGAATTACAGAACAGAACAGGGTCTCAAATTTAGAAAACCAACTTATGCTTGCTTAAGGGTAAAGGTGAGTTGGGGTGCTGCATAAAACCAGAGATTGAAACGAGCACAGATAAAGTTCCTTAAGCCAAATATGGAATAGACAAGAGCTACTCCTTGCTCAACGAAATGGACTCAACACCGCATATTAAACGCCTAAGAATGTACCTGACTAGTAAGTATCTTAAAACCTATGGATTGCTATGTCTCCAAAAGAGAATCAAGCATGTGTACAGGGGCATAAACGCAGCAGTGATAGGATTGGAGAGGTTCGGTGAGCAAATGAAGACCCTTTGAAGTCATATTGCATGGTACCCATTCCACGGGTTTCAACTACCCAGGTTTAAGGTATTCTTCCTTCAGCTAAAACATGCATGTGGAACCTAGAGTATGATCAACCATGTGATCGGGAGACGTGTTCAAATATGTCTCAGTTTTCGTACCCTGGTACTCGGGTGCAACATTCCAGATGCTTTACTAACACTCTCCCGACTTGTAGAGTCCGTCCCTTTAATCTCCTGTCTGGCCCAGTTTGCAATTTCTGCGGAAGATGAACAGGAATAGCGAGAACCAATGAGAGACTAGCTGGACGTGTCTGGACGGGCAAATTTAACTCTCATTTCCCACCAGGAAGAGGAATTAACCAAAGGCTCAGCGTGCAATGCCGGAACCAGATTAGGGCCTGAAGCCATCCTGCGGTGTTGCGGCCAGGTCACAAGAAAGCGAGTTGAAGAAAGGAGCTCAGGGGCACTGTAATTCACAAACCTGCAGAGTTATAAATGACAGCTATCGTCCAAAAATATACTGAAGTAAGGCTGCCAAGAGGACTCGAAAGCGGGGCAGAATTGCAGGAAACCGATTTCAGGAGGTAGACTGGAATTGCTTTGAAAGCATAGGAAAAGAGGCAGAACGTCCACAATGATGCACTTGGCCAAAAAGGGCGTATGCGTTTTTTCCTGAATATATTCAGGAAAAAACGCATACGCCCTTTTTGGCCAACCAAGCAAGCTTGCAAAGGAAATCTGCACTACAATGAAGTCTCACTTCCCCCCGGTCAAAAGGGCCATCTGAAAAAAGTGTAAAATCCAGAAAGGCAGGACAGGCCATGGAGAACTGGGAGCCTTGTTATGCTGATGGGCGGGATGTAAATTGCCAACAGACACTCGGGAGAAGTGTATGGTGTTTCCTGAAACATCTAAAAAACAAAGCAACAGAGCCTAGGGCACTTCCACTTATGGTCCTATAGCTTAGGGAAATTAAAATAAAAAAGACACAGCCACCCCAAAGTTTGGGACGCCTCTGTTTACAAGAACCTCGTTTACAGTACAAGTTCAACATCGCAGAAAGTGAAAAATGGATAAAGAACATGTGGTATTTACTCACAAAGCAATATCACTCAGCAATGAAATCTATGTCATCAGGCCCTTAGCAGCACAATGACTAGATTCAGGTATGATGATTCTAACTGAAATAAGTCACACAGAAAAAGAAACATCATAAGATATCACTAATACACGGAATGTAAACTTGGCTACACAGGAACTGAATTACAGAACAGAACAGGGTCTCAAATTTAGAAAACCAACTTATGCTTGCTTAAGGGAAAATGTGAGTTGGGTTGCTGCATAAAACCAGAGATTGAAACGAGCACAGATAAAGTTCCTTAAGCCATATATGGAATAGACAAGAGCTACTCCTTGCTCAACGAAATGGACTCAACACCGCATATTAAACGCCTAAGAATGTACCTGACTAGTAAGTATCTTAAAACCTATGGATTGCTATGTCTCCGAAAGAGAATCAAGCATGTGTACAGGGGCATAAACGCAGCAGTGATAGGATTGGAGAGGTTCGGTGAGCAAATGAAGACCCTTTGAAGTCATATTGCATGGTACCCATTCCACGGGTTTCAACTACCCAGGTTTAAGGTATTCTTCCTTCAGCTAAAACATGCATGTGGAACCTAGAGTATGATCAACCATGTGATCGGGAGACGTGTTCAAATATGTCTCAGTTTTCGTACCCTGGTACTCAGGTGCAACATTCCAGACGCTTTACTAACACTCTCCTGACTTGCAGAGTCCGTCAGTTTAATCTCCTGTTTGGCCCAGTTTGCAATTTCTGCGGAAGATGAGCAGGAATAGCGAGAACCAATGAGAGACTAGCTGGAGGTGTCTGGACGGGCAAATTTAACTCTCATTTCCCACCAGGAAGAGGAATTAACCAAAGGCTCAGCGTGCCGTGCCGGAACCAGATTAGGGCCTGAAGCCATCCTGCGGTGTTGCGGCCAGGTCACAAGAAAGCGAGTTGAAGAAAGGAGCTCAGGGGCACTGTAATTCACAAACCTGCAGAGTTATAAATGACAGCTATCGTCCAAAAATATACTGAAGTAAGGCTGCCAGAGGACTTGAAAGCGGGGCAGAATTGCAGGAAACCGATTTCAGGAGGTAGAATGGAATTGCTTTGAAAGCATAGGAAAAGAGGCAGAACGTCCACAATGATGCACTTGGCCAAAAAGGGCGTATGCGTTTTTTCCTGAATATATTCAGGAAAAAACGCATACGCCCTTTTTGGCCAACCAAGCAAGCTTGCAAAGGAAATCTGCACTACAATGAAGTCTCACTTCCCCCCGGTCAAAAGGGCCATCTGAAAAAAGTGTAAAATCCAGAAAGGCAGGACAGGCCATGGAGAACTGGGAGCCTTGTTATGCTGATGGGCGGGATGTAAATTGCCAACAGACACTCGGGAGAAGTGTATGGTGTTTCCTGAAACATCTAAAAAACAAAGCAACACAGCCTAGGGCACGTCCACTTATGGTCCTATAGCTTAGGGAAATTAAAATCAAAAAGACACAGCCACCCCAAAGTTTGGGACGCCTCTGTTTACAAGAACCTCGTTTACAGTACAAGTTCAACATCGCAGAAAGTGAAAAATGGATAAAGAAGGTGTGGTATTTACTCACAAAGCAATATCACTCAGCAATGAAATCTATGTCATCAGGCCCTTAGCAGCACAATGAGTGGATTCAGGTATGATGATTCTAACTGAAATAAGTCACACAGAAAAAGAAACATCATAAGATATCAGTAATACACGGAATGTAAACTTGGCTACACAGGAACTGAATTACAGAACAGAACAAGGTCTCAAATTTAGAAAACCAACTTATGCTTGCTTAAGGGTAAAGGTGAGTTGGGGTGCTGCATAAAACCAGAGATTGAAACGAGCACAGATAAAGTTCCTTAAGCCAAATATGGAATAGACAAGAGCTACTCCTTGCTCAACGAAATGGACTCAACACCGCATATTAAACGCCTAAGAATGTACCTGACTAGTAAGTATCTTAAAACCTATGGATTGCTATGTCTCCAAAAGAGAATCAAGCATGTGTACAGGGGTATAAACGCAGCAGTGATAGGATTGGAGAGGTTCAGTGAGCAAATGAAGACCCTTTGAAGTCATATTGCATGGTACCCATTCCACGGGTTTCAACTACCCAGGTTTAAGGTATTCTTCCTTCAGCTAAAACATGCATGTGGAACCTAGAGTATGATCAACCATGTGATCGGGAGACGTGTTCAAATATGTCTCAGTTTTCGTACCCTGGTACTCGGGTGCAACATTCCAGACGCTTTACTAACACTCTCCCGACTTGGAGAGTCCGTCCGTTTAATCTCCTGTTTGGCCCAGTTTGCAATTTCTGCGGAAGATGAACAGGAATAGCGAGAACCAATGAGAGACTAGCTGGAGGTGTCTGGACGGGCAAATTTAACTCTCATTTCCCACCAGGAAGAGGAATTAACCAAAGGCTCAGCGTGCCGTGCCGGAACCAGATTAGGGCCTGAAGCCATCCTGCGGTGTTGCGGCCAGGTCACAAGAAAGCGAGTTGAAGAAAGGAGCTCAGGGGCACTGTAATTCACAAACCTGCAGAGTTATAAATGACAGCTATCGTCCAAAAATATACTGAAGTAAGGCTGCCAAGAGGACTCGAAAGCGGGGCAGAATTGCAGGAAACCGATTTCAGGAGGTAGACTGGAATTGCTTTGAAAGCATAGGAAAAGAGGCAGAACGTCCACAATGATGCACTTGGCCAAAAAGGGCGTATGCGTTTTTTCCTGAATATATTCAGGAAAAAACGCATACGCCCTTTTTGGCCAACCAAGCAAGCTTGCAAAGGAAATCTGCACTACAATGAAGTCTCACTTCCCCCCGGTCAAAAGGGCCATCTGAAAAAAGTGTAAAATCCAGAAAGGCAGGACAGGCCATGGAGAACTGGGAGCCTTGTTATGCTGATGGGCGGGATGTAAATTGCCAACAGACACTCGGGAGAAGTGTATGGTGTTTCCTGAAACATCTAAAAAACAAAGCAACAGAGCCTAGGGCACTTCCACTTATGGTCCTATAGCTTAGGGAAATTAAAAGCAAAAAGACACAGCCACCCCAAAGTTTGGGACGCCTCTGTTTACAAGAACCTCGTTTACAGTACAAGTTCAACATCGCAGAAAGTGAAAAATGGATAAAGAACTTGTGGTACTTACGTATAATGCAGTATCACTCAGCAATGAAATCTATGTCATCAGGCCCGTAGCAGCATAATGAGTGGATTCAGGTACGATGATTCTCACTGAAATAAGTCACACAGAAAAAGAAACATCATAAGATATCAGTAATACACGGAATGTAAACTTGGCTACACAGGAACTGAATTCCAAAACAGAACAGGGTCTCAAATTTAGAAAACCAACTTATGCTTGCTTAAGGGGAAAGGTGAGTTGGGGTGCTGCATAAAACCAGAGATTGAAATGAGCACAGATAAAGTTCCTTAAGCCAAATATGGAATAGACAAGAGCTACTCCTTGCTCAACGAAATGGACTCAACACCCCATATTAAACGCCTAAGAATGTACCTGACTAGTAAGTATCTTAAAACCTATGGATTGCTATGTCTCCAAAAGAGAATCAAGCGTGTGTACAGGGGCATAAACGCAGCAGTGATAGGATTGGAGAGGTTCGGTGAGCAAATGAAGACCCTTTGAAGTCATATTGCATGGTACCCATTCCACGGGTCTCAACTCTCCAGGTTTAAGGTATTCCTCCTTCAGCTAAAACACGCATGTGGCACCCAGAGTATGATCAACCATGTGAATGGGAGACGTGTTCAAATATGTCTCAGTTTTCGTACCCTGGTACTCGGGTGCAACATTCCAGACGCTTTACTAACACTCTCCCCACTTGGAGAGTCCGTCCCTTTAATCTCCTGTTTGGTCCAGTTTGCAATTTCTGCGGAAGATGAACAGGAATAGCGAGAACCAATGAGAGACTAGCTGGAGGTGTCTGGACGGGCAAATTTAACTCTCATTTCCCACCAGGAAGAGGAATGAACCAAAGGCTCAGCGTGCCGTGCCGGAACCAGATTACGGCCTGAAGCCATCCTGCGGTGTTGCGGCGAGCTCAAAAGAAAGCGAGTTGAAGAAAGGAGCTCAGGGGCACTGTAATTCACAAACCTGCAGAGTTATAAATGACAGCTATCGTCGAAAAATATACTGAAGTAAGGCTGCCAAGAGGACTCGAAAGCGGGGCAGAATTGCAGGAAACCGATTTCAGGAGGTAGACTGGAATTGCATTGAAAGCATAGGAAAAGAGGCAGAACGTCCACAATGATGCACTTGGCCAAAAAGGGCGTATGCGTTTTTTCCTGAATATATTCAGGAAAAAACGCATACGCCCTTTTTGGCCAACCAAGCAAGCTTGCAAAGGAAATCTGCACTACAATGAAGTCTCACTTCCCCCCGGTCAAAAGGGCCATCTGAAAAAAGTGTAAAATCCAGAAAGGCAGGACAGGCCATGGAGAACTGGGAGCCTTGTTATGCTGATGGGCGGGATGTAAATTGCCAACAGACACTCGGGAGAAGTGTATGGTGTTTCCTGAAACATCTAAAAAACAAAGCAACAGAGCCTAGGGCACTTCCACTTATGGTCCTATAGCTTAGGGAAATTAAAATCAAAAAGACACAGCCACCCCAAAGTTTGGGACGCCTCTGTTTACAAGAACCTCGTTTACAGTACAAGTTCAACATCGCAGAAAGTGAAAAATGGATAAAGAAGTTGTGGTATTTACTTACAAAGCAATATCACTCAGCAATGAAATCTATGTCATCAGGCCCGTAGCAGCATAATGAGTGGATTCAGGTACGATGATTCTCACTGAAATAAGTCACACAGAAAAAGAAACATCATAAGATATCAGTAATACACGGAATGTAAACTTGGCTACACAGGAACTGAATTACAGAACAGAACAGGGTCTCAAATTTACAAAACCAACTTATGCTTGCTTAAGGGGAAAGGTGAGTTGGGGTGCTGCATAAAACCAGAGATTGAAACGAGCACAGATAAAGTTCCTTAAGCCAAATATGGAATAGACAAGAGCTACTCCTTGCTCAACGAAATGGACTCAACACCCCATATTAAACGCCTAAGAATGTACCTGACTAGTAAGTATCTTAAAACCTATGGATTGCTATGTCTCCAAAAGAGAATCAAGCGTGTGTACAGGGGCATAAACGCAGCAGTGATAGGATTGGAGAGGTTCGGTGAGCAAATGAAGACCCTTTGAAGTCATATTGCATGGTACCCATTCCACGGGTCTCAACTCTCCAGGTTTAAGGTATTCTTCCTTCAGCTAAAACATGCATGTGGAACCCAGAGTATGATCAACCATGTGATCGGGAGACGTGTTCAAATATGTCTCAGTTTTCCTCCCCTGGTACTCGGGTGCAACAATCCAGATGCTTTACTATCACTCTCCCCACTTGGAGAGTCCATCCCTTTAATCTCCTGTTTGGCCCAGTTTGCAATTTCTGCGGAAGATGAACAGGAATAGGGAACACCAATGAGAGACTAGCTGGAGGTGTCTGGACGGGCAAATTTAACTCTCATTTCCCACCAGGAAGAGGAAATAACCAAAGGCTCAGCGTGCCGTGCCGGAACCAGATTAGGGCCTGAAGCCATCCTGCGGTGTTGCGGCCAGCTCAAAAGAAAGCGAGTTGAAGAAAGGAGCTCAGGGGCACTGTAATTCACAAACCTGCAGAGTTATAAATGACAGCTATCGTCCAAAAATATACTGAAGTAAGGCTGCCAAGAGGACTTGAAAGCGGGGCAGAATTGCAGGAAACCGATTTCAGGAGGTAGACTGGAATTGCATTGAAAGCATAGGAAAAGAGGCAGAACGTCCACAATGATGCACTTGGCCAAAAAGGGCGTATGCGTTTTTTCCTGAATATATTCAGGAAAAAACGCATACGCCCTTTTTGGCCAACCAAGCAAGCTTGCAAAGGAAATCTGCACTACAATGAAGTCTCACTTCCCCCCGGTCAAAAGGGCCATCTGAAAAAAGTGTAAAATCCAGAAAGGCAGGACAGGCCATGGAGAACTGGGAGCCTTGTTATGCTGATGGGCGGGATGTAAATTGCCAACAGACACTCGGGAGAAGTGTATGGTGTTTCCTGAAACATCTAAACAACAAAGCAACAGAGCCTTGGGCACTTCCACTTATGGTCCTATAGCTTAGGGAAATTAAAATCAAAAAGACACAGCCACCCCAAAGTTTGGGATGCCTCTGTTTACAAGAACCTCGTTTACCGTACAAGTTCAATATCACAGAAAGTGAAAAATGGATAAAGAACTTGTGGTACTTACGTACAATGCAGTATCACTCAGCAATGAAATCTATGTCATCAGGCCCGTAGCAGCATAATGAGTGGATTCAGGTACGATGATTCTAACTGAAATAAGTCACACAGAAAATGAAACATCATAAGGTATCACTAATGCACGGAATGTGAACTTGGCTACACATGAACTGAATTACAAAACAGAACAGGGTCTCAAGTTTAGAAAACCAACTTATGCCTGCTTAAGGGGAAAGGTGAGTTGGGGTGCTGCATAAAAGCAGAGTTTGAAATTAGCACAGATACCGTTCCATAAGCCAAATATGTAATAGACTAGACCTACCCCTTGCTCAACGAAATGGATTCAACAATGAGGTATCACCTCACACCTGGTAGAATAGGCATCATAGAAAATCTACAAACAAAAAATGCTGGAAAGGGTGTGGAGAAAAGGAACCCTCTTCCACTACTGTTGGGAATATAAATTGATACAGTCATTATGGAGAACAATATGGAATTTCTTATGAAACTAACAATAGAATTACCATATGATACAGCAATCCCAGTACTGGACATATACCCAGAAAAAACCATAAATCAAAAAGAGTCATTCACCGCAATGTTCATTGCATCACTATTTACAATATCGAGGTAATGGAAGCAACTTAAATGCCCACAGACAGACGAATGCATAAAGCTGTGGTACATATATAAAATGGAATATTACTAAGCCATGAAAAGGAATGAAATTGGGTCATTTGTAGAGACGTCGATGGATCTAGAGACTGTCATACAGAGTGAAGTAAGTCTGAAAGAGAAAAACAAATCTTGTATATTCATGCATATATGTGGAACCTAGAAAAACTGTACAGATTAACCATTTTGCAAGGCATAAATAGAGCAACAGATGTAGACAACAAACGTATGGACAACAAGGGGGGAAAGCTGTTGGGGGGGTGGTGGTGGGAGGAGTTGAGAGACTGGGATTGGCATGTATACATTTATATGTATAAAATAGATAACCAATAAGAACCTGCTGTATAAAAACATAAAATAAAATTCAAAATTAAAAAGAAATAAAATTTAAAAAATAAAACAAAAAACAATTATTCCCTGCACATACATGTATTTATATGAATAAATTATTTCCATGCTTATATCTGTAAATACAAAAAAGAGGAATAAAATCTACCTTGAACCAAAAACGAAAAAGAGAAAAAAAACACAGAACCCACCAGTTACACAGAGGAAAACCGTATCAGGGCACTTGCTCCAGTTGTAAACAATTCTGAAGTTGGTCAGTGGTGGGGAATCGTCTCCCATTCAGCCAGCAGCCCCCACGCAACAAGCGTCCTCATTGCAAAGCTGGGGCACCGTGCCGAGGCATCTGTGAGTAAACGTGAGCTGAGCCCCAGGCCAGTTGCTGCTGAACTATTCCCACCCGTCCCAGGTAAAACACCTGAATATATACAAGGACTTGAAAGCCTAGAGGAAGGGCCATAGAGCCACACGAGTGACAGCATGCCGGCCGACTTGGTGCCTGCAGGCCAGCC
Source organism: Globicephala melas (assembly GCF_963455315.2). Taxonomy (NCBI): domain Eukaryota; kingdom Metazoa; phylum Chordata; class Mammalia; order Artiodactyla; family Delphinidae; genus Globicephala; species Globicephala melas. Next base: position 43,771 of record NW_027207644.1, on the reverse strand, counting down.
AGGATGGTCCTGGCCCTGGGTGCTCTTCTGGAAGATTTCCATTTCCCTGCCTGAGATACCCGTCCTGTCCCTGCCCCCACGGCTTTTTTCCTTCCTCACCTCTGCCCAGGGAGAAATTCCAGCAGCAGGTATGGGTGACACATCCTCTTCTTTAGCAGGTGGCAGCCTGGCAACTGCTGCAGAAAGTCCAGCAGAGCCCCACTCACACTGGGCCACCCACAAAGCCGTGGCCTCTCACTCCCTCCCACCAGCCCAGCCCCGAGACTGCTGACAGGGCAGAGAAAATGGCGTCAGGCACGGCTGCAGGGGCTCTTGCTGCCTGGAGTGGTATTTATATTGATCTCAACCCAGGCACACCTGGGGAGGGCTGGCCGGCACGGTAAGGCTGCCCAGGTCAGCCAATCATCACCCCTCAGGGGCTCACAGTTGCAGAAAATGGAACTTGTTGAACCGGCCAGGTCCAAGGAACAGGTGTGGGCTCCTGAGAGTCAGGATAGACAAGGGGCTGCAGCTTTGGCTTGTTTTCTAATCATTTTATCTGGCCCATGAGTGGGAGACAACTTCAAGAAAACCCTCTCCTAATGAGAGGAACCCAGGAGTCAGGGAGAGGAGGGGTGGGTGGTGGTTGGAGACAGAGGCCTGGTGCCCCGGGTGCAGTGGAAGTCTCTGGAAGACCAGGTGGAGGGAGGCCTCACGGAGTGATGCCCAGGGTCACAGACCTGTCGCAGCTGCTGTTTGTTAGTTCAAGTCCTGCTCTGAGGTGCTCTGTGTCAGCTCTGAGCGACAGGTGAGCTGGGGGTGCTCTGCAATGAGGGCTATGTGCACGGTTCCTGTGTGCCCAGCCCTGCCACGGTACCTGCAAGGGTAGCTCTGTATCCTGGGAGGGCCCTGACCATGAGAGCCCCGTGGGCTGGGGTGGGGGTGGGGTACCTGCCCAGGTGAGCTCCATATTCTGGGATTGGTCTGACCACGAGAGCCCCATGGGCTGCTGGGGACCTGGTAAAGGATGTCAGGACAGTCAGTGAAGCCACCGAGGATATACCTCCAGTTGCTCCTAATTCCTACACCCTGCTGGTCATTCTACCAACCACCAGGACATGGTATTCTGTATTAGTCTTCAATGATGCCTTCTTTTGTATTCCATTAGTCCCAGAGTCACAAGAAATTTTGGCTTGTGAGTGGCAGGACTCAACATACAACTAAAACAATACTTCCGGGCCGTTCGGCCCCAAGGGTGCAAAAATTCCCACACCATCTTTGGGGAAAGCTTAGCTAAAGACCTAAAAGTTCTACCTCTGGAAAAGGAAACCCTCCTTCAATATGCAGACGACATTCTGATCGCCAGCCCTACTAAGGAGGCCTCTGAACTACCAAGCCAATAAAGGATAGAAGTTGTCCAAGAAAAAGCTCAAATATCACAGACTGCGGTGACCTGCCTGGGCTTCATTCTCACAGAAGGTCAGAGAAGCCCATCCCAGGAAAGGGAAGAAACCATTTTCAGCCTTACCCCTTTCTAAAACTAGAAGACAGCTTAGGGGTTCCTGGGGAGGCCAGGGTTTGCTGCTTCTGGATCCCTAACTACAGTCTACTAGCTGGGCCTCTATATGAAACACTGAAAGGAAAAGATGATGATCCTTTGGAATAGAATCCAGAAGTGGCCTTTCAAGAATGGAAAGAGCAGTCAATTCAGACCCTTGCCCTGGAACTCCCTAATTTAGCTAAACCCTTTGACCTTTACATTCCCGGTGAAAGGTGAATCGCCATTGGAGAATTAGTGCAAAAACTGGGACCACTTGAAATGGAACAATGCAAGAATGCCATCCAGGTAGGATAAACTACGGTCACTAAGGGGCTTGGCCCACTGCCACATCTGGCCAAGATAATGGCGGTATCTAAAAACCTGGAAATCAGCAGCCCAAAAGGCCACCTCCCTCCTAAGGGAAAAGGACCCCACGTGGTGATCCTAACCACCAACCATGCCCTGAAGTTGCAGGGTTCGCTCCGTGGGCACACCGACCTTGAGTGAGGAGGCCCTCCAACTCCAACATCCAGAGAGATAACCGGGGGCAACAGGGCACCATGACGACTCGTGTGAACATCACTTGACCTGGAGTTTCTCTCATAAAACAACAAGAGTGTGTCCCAAAAGAGTAGACTACTGCTTGCAGGACTTACTGCACCCAGAGGGGAGCTAATAATCTTGGCGGGGGAACGGTATATCACACTGTCACCATAGAAAAGCCTACAGACACCGTGATGATGGTGGCCAATAAGACCGGCTGGACTCCTGTTTACTTCAAAAGGCTGTTGACTCAGTGGCCATCATGGTCCTTGATCACCACTGACCCTGGACTGTCTGGGAGTTGAGCGGGCAGGGCTCTGACACCTGGTGCTGTTTGTACGTTAATTCAGGGGCCTAATTGAAGAAAGCGCAGACTACTGGTCAGAGCATCTAGGCTGGCAGAAACGGTCAGCCTAAGGTGGCCGAACAAATGTGGGGCGGGGTGAAACCGGCCCCCACAGCGTCTCTGCACATCTCTTTCCTGGACCCTTAAAGGTCATTAGAATCTATAACACTTCCAATGCTGGTGCTCAGGTGGACGAGCAGGGAGGCAGGGGTCCTGGGGACAATCAACGTCACCGGGAGGCTGCTGGGGAGAAGCTCTGACCCTCGCCCCAGGGTATGAGGGCTCCCAACTCAGCACTCAGCAGTTACAGAAGAAGGGTCTGCACCCTCAGCACTCCAAGAATGAGGAACAGGACAAAAGGCAGAGGAGGGGTTTGTCCCCAGCAAAGCCCATTAAAAATCCCTGGGAGATAAAAATAGAATCTGGGCAATAAAGTCAAGTCTAACCTTTTTTATCCTTTGTGCTTTGTCTAATTTCACGTGCTCCTAGGGTCCCGCATGCAGAGGTTCCACACCCGGCACTTCAGACCAGATTTCCTAGTGCAGAATGGCTGGGTCGACACCTCAGCTCCTGGGGCCCAGTGCAGACTCCACGATATAGAGCCTGAGCTACAGCCAACCCGGCCCTCGAGAGCTCTGCACCCTCCCTCCCACTGACTCTGACAGGATCTCTACACAGCAGCCCAGCCCACAGCCCACAGCCCACGGGGTAGTGCATGCTCTCACCTCTCCATTCTCTGATCAAAATATAAAGTTTCCTTTGCTTGTGAACCAAACTCAGTCTCGATCTGTTGGCCCCAATGACACTGGGCAGGGGGACACTTGTTGGGGTCCACTCTGGAAGATCAGTAACAGAAATTGAGACTATTGTAACCTCAATGAACAGATGTGTGAGCCAAACTGTAGTTAACATAGAACAGTGTATAAGGCTCGGGTAAAATAAGATGTTTCTAACACTTCCATTTGATATTTCCATCACTTTATTATAAGCAAGTTCAGTGAAAAGGTTTGTCTTATTTGTCAGGTCAATATTAGAGAAATGAAGTGATTTCTTTCCAAGGATGTACATCTAATAATCTTGGTTAAACCTTCAATCTTGTTTTAAATGCTTTTCCATTGAAAATGATACCTCTCTTTCAGCTCCCCCATTTCTGAGAAGTATAAAATCTTATAATTTATTATTACCAAAGGGGAAAGGTGGGAGGAGGGATAAATTAACAGTTTGGGATTAACACATACACACTGCTATGTATAAAATAGATCATCAACAAGGAACTACTGTATAGCACAGGGAACTACACTCAACATTTTGCAATAACCTATAAGGGGAAATAATCTGAAAAAGAATAGATATTTTTATTGACATCATCTATCAATGACAGTTAAAGTGTAACCTAAGGGAAGCTGGTGGTGAGTGCTTCTGACCCTGAAGACTTCAATCATCTAAAGTTTGGACTCTGCCTACTTCCCATGGCCCTTAATGAACATATGTGTAGCCGTAACTTAAAAACTTCCCCAGTTTGGGTTTCGGGGAGACACTGATTTTGAAAAAGCCCTGGTGTTCTCCTTACATGAATGGGACTCTTCCTACTGCTAAAACATGTCTGTCACACCCAGAGGATGGTATACCGTCTGATCGGGAAGAGTTTGGAAAAGGCATCTCATCTCCTCATCTCCTGGTGCTCGGGTTCACCCCTCCAGCGTCTTTACTAACAGTCTCCCCACTTGGAGATGTCAGCACTGTCAACATCCTGTTGCGTACAGTTTGGAATTTGTCCAGAGGATGAAGCGGAAGGATGAGGAACAATGAGAGACAAGTCCTAGGTGTTCAGACAGGCACATGTCACTCTAATTTCCAATCAGGAAGACGAATTGACCAAAGGCTAGGGTTGCCCATGGAAACAATATAGGGCTTGAGGAAATCCCGCTGCTTTGTGGCCAGTTCCCATAAACACAAGTTGAACAATGGAACTCAGGGGCAGTAAAATTCACAAAACTGCAGAGTTGAAAATATCCATCACTGAAAAATGTCTTGAGGAAAGTCAGAAAAAAGGACTTGTAAGCAAGGGAGAATGGCAGGAAAGGGATTTGAGGAGGTAGAAAGGACTCGCCATTAAGCACAAGAAAAGGAGCTGAACATTGCCAACATTGCAGTTGGCCAAAAAGGGTGTATGCGTTTTTTTCTGTATATATTCAAGAAAAGGGCATACACTTTTTTAGCCAACCAAACAGATGGGCACTGGAAGTCAATACTACAAAAGATATCACTTCGCATCAGTCAGAAGAGCCATCCTCATAAAGCGTAAACAACAGAAATGCAGGACAGGGCAACGAGAAGAGGGAGCCCTGTGAGACTTATAGTGGAAATGTATATTGCCAACGGCCATTCTGGAGAAGTGTATTGTATTTACTAAAGCATCTAAAAAATGAGCTACAGAGCATAGGGCACTTGCACTCATGGGCGTATATCTTGGGAAAAACAAAAATCGAGAGGACACAGGCACCCCAATGTTTACCCCCTCTCTGTTTAAAAGATCCTCGACTAGGATATAACTTAAATGTCTCTGGAGGGGAAAAATGGATAGAGATGTGGTACTTAGGTAGAGTGGAATATTATTCAGCCTGGAAATCAATGAAATATGGCCAGTTGTAACAACTCCGGAGGAGTTACGTATGATCATTCTAAGTGACAGAATTCAAAAAGAAAAAGACACATATCATAAGATATCACTTAAAGGTGGAATCCAAAATGGCTACACATGAAATAAATTACAAAACAAAAACATAGTCAAATATGTAGAAAACACGCATAAGGCTGCTAAACGGGAAAGGTGGGGAGGGGTGAGGCATCATCCAGGAGGTTGAAATTAGCAAAGATACCATTCCAAATACCAAACTGATAATCAACAAGGCCTACACGGTAGCTAAAAGAACTGCACTCAGCACACTCAAGTCACCGGAAAAGAATATATACGACTGGTAAGAATCTGAAAAAGAATTTATTGATGTCTCTCTGTACGTGAATCAAGTGGATGTACAGCAGCAAGAAACAGAGCTTTGAAAATCAGCTGTAACCAATATAGTAATAAATTGAAAAAAATAAACGACAGAGAGACAGAGAAAACCTCTTACAACTTTTCCTCAGGGACGGTGATGCAACATGGATTGAACACATCTAGACCCACAGCAGGATGAGACATAAGGCTGGAAACTGTTTGCGCTAAGAGAAATGTGAGGTTGGGTGAGGAAATGCACACCCTTTAAAGTAATACTACCTGGTACCCATTCAATGGGTCCCAAATCTGCAGGTTCAAGGGATCTTCCTATAGCTAAAACATGCATGGAAAACCCAGAGGACTGTACACCATGTGATCGGGAGATGTGTCTAAAATGCACCTCATTTATCCTCTCCTGGTGCTCCTGTTCACCATTCCAGCCACGCTACTTAGAATCTCCCCACTTGGAGAATCAGCACATTTAAACTTCTGTTTCACACATTTTGCAAATTGTGAGGAGGATGAACGGGAAGAGGGGGAACCAATGAGAGAATAGTTGTAGGGGTTTGGACGGGCACATATCACTCTAATTTCCCATTAAGAATAAGAATTAAAGAAAGGCTCAGCCTGCCTCGCCGGAGCCAAAATAGGGCCTGAAGCAATCCTGCGGGTTTGAGGCCAGCTCACAAAAGAACAACTTAAAAAATGGAGCTCAGGGTCACTGCAATTCACAAACCTGCAGAGTTATAAATGAAAACTAACGTCCAAAAATATGTTGAGGTAAGGCAAAGAAGAGGATCTGAATGCAAGACAGAATTGCAAGAAACAGATTTCAAGAGATAGATTGGACTCGTCTTTAACGCACATGAAAAGCGGCAGAATTTCGACAATGATGCAGTTGGCCCAAAAGGGCGTATGCGTTTTTTCCTGATTATATCCAGGAAAAAACGCATACGCACTTTATGGGCAACGAAGCAAGCAAGCAATGCAAATGTGCACAACAAAGAAGTCTCATTTCCCACCGGTCAAAAGGGCCATCCTAAAAAATTGTAAAAACCAGAAATGCAAGACAGGCCATGGAGAACAGGGAGCCTTTATACGCTGATGGGCAGTGTGTGGACTGCCGAGAGCCACTCTGGAGAAGTGTATGGTGGTTCCTAAATCATCTAAAAAACAGAGCTACAGAGCATAGGACACTTCCAATCATGGGAGTATATCTAGGGAAGTCTAAAAATCAACAAGACACAAGCACACCACAGTTTAGGGCTACTCTGTTTACAAGAACCTCAACTTCAGTACACCTTAAATATCCCAGGAAAGAGAACAATGGATAAAGAAGATGTGGTACTTATGTACAATTTCTTCACCATGAAATCAATGTAATAAGGCTAGTAGAAGGATAAAGAGTGGATTTAGGTCCGATAATACTACTTGAAGTAAGTCAAACAGAAAAAGAAACATATCATAAGATATCACTTATAGAGGGAGGGTAAATATGGCTGCACAAGAAATGAATTACAGAACAGAACAGTGTCTCACATTTAGAAAACACACTTATGTCAGCTTAAGGGGAAAGGAGAGGTGGGGTGATGCATAAAACCAGAGTTTGAAATTAGCACAGATACCGTTCAATAAACCAAATAGGTATTAGACAAGATCTACACCTTGCTCAATGAACTGGCCTCAACACACCCTATACACCACAGAGAAATATATCTGAGTAATAAGAATCTTAAAACCCATGTATTGATATATCTCCATAAGGGAATCAAGTGTGTGCAGAGCGGCACAAACACAGCAGTGAAAATGAGCTAAACCCCATTATAGAAATAAATTTTAAAAACAAAACGCTGAAACAATGAAAGAGAGAAAAATTCTTACAAAATTCGCTCAGGGGCTGTGATGCAACCTGGATTGACCACATATAAACCCACAGCTGGATAAGACATAAGGCTGGACACTTGGGGCTGAGAGGATTGGTGAGCTTTGGTGAGCAACTGCCGAAAGTTTAATGCAATACTTCATGCTACTCAGTCCAAGGGTCCCAACACTCCAGGTTGAAGGGAATCTTCCTACAGCTAAACCATGCTTGGGAAACCCAGCGACTGGTATACCATATGATCGGGAAAGGTTTCTAAAACACACCTCATTTTTCCTCTCCTGGGGCTCCGGATCGACATTCCAGCCGCTTTACTAACAACATCCCCACATGGAGAGTCAATGCCTTTAAGTTCTGGTATCGCACAGTCTGCAGTTAGTGCGGAGGATGAATGGGAATAGGGGGAACCAGTGAGAAAACTAGCTGTAGCGGTTTCAATGGGCACATGTCACTCTAATTTCACATCAGTAAGAAGAATTAACCAAAGGCACAGCAAGGTGCCCCAGAAGAAGAATAGAGCTTCAAGGAATCCTGTGGTTATGGGGCAAGATCACAAAAATAAGAGCTGAAAAATGGAGCTAAGGGCCACTGCAATTCAAAAACCTGCAGTTATAAAGGCCAACTATTTTCAAAAAATATATTGAGGTAAGGCTATGAAGAAGCATTGAAAGCAAGGCAGAATTGCAGGAAACCGATTTCAGGAGATACACTGGAATTGCATTGAAAACATATGAAGAGAGTCAGAACCTCGACAATGATGCACTTGGCCAAAAAGGGCGTATGCGTTTTTTCCTGAATATATTCAGGAAAAAACGCATACGCCCTTTTTGGACAACCAAGCAAGCTTGCAAAGGAAATCTGCACTACAATGAAGTCTCACTTCCCCCCGGTGAAAATGGACATCTGAAAAAAGTGTAAAATCCAGAAAGGCAGGACAGGCCATGGAGAACTGGGAGCCTTGTTATGCTGATGGGCGGGATGTAAATTGCCAACAGACACTCGGGAGAAGTGTATGGTGTTACCTGAAACATCTATACAACAAAGCAACAGAGCCTAGGGCACTTCCACTTATGGTCCTATAGCTTAGGGAAATTAAAATCAAAAAGACACAGCCACCCCAAAGTTTGGGACGCCTCTGTTTACAAGAACCTCGTTTACAGTACAAGTTCAACATCGCAGAAAGTGAAAAATGGATAAAGAACATGTGGTATTTACTTACAAAGCAATATCACTCAGCAATGAAATCTATGTCATCAGGCCCTTAGCAGCACAATGAGTGGATTCAGGTATGATGATTCTAACTGAAATAAGTCACACAGAAAAAGAAACATCATAAGATATCAGTAATACACGGAATGTAAACTTGGCTACACAGGAACTGAATTACAGAACAGAACAGGGTCTCAAATTTCGAAAACCAACTTATGCTTGCTTAAGGGGAAAGGTGAGTTGGGGTGCTGCATAAAACCAGAGATTGAAATGAGCACAGATAAAGTTCATTAAGCCAAATATGGAATAGACAAGAGCTACTCCTTGCTCAACGAAATGGACTCAACACCGCATATTAAACGCCTAAGAATGTACCTAACTAGTAAGTATCTTAAAGCCTATGGATTGCTATGTCTCCGAAAGAGAATCAAGCATGTGTACAGGGGCATAAACGCAGCAGTGATAGGATTGGAGAGGTTCGGTGAGCAAATGAAGACCCTTTGAAGTCATATTGCATGGTACCCATTCCACGGGTTTCAACTCTCCAGGTTTAAGGTATTCTTCCTTCAGCTAAAACATGCATGTGGAACCTAGAGTATGATCAACCATGTGATCGGGAGACGTGTTCAAATATGTCTCAGTTTACGTACCCTGGTACTCGGGTGCAACATTCCAGACGCTTTACTAACACTCTCCCCACTTGGAGAGTCAGTCCCTTTAACCTCCTGTTTGGCCCACTTTGCAATTTCTGTGGAAGATGAACAAGAAAGGCGAGAACCAATGAGAGACTAGCTGGAGGTGTCTGGACGGACAAATTTAACTCTCATTTCCCACCAGGAAGAGGAAATAACCAAAGGCTCAGCGTGCCGTGCCGGAACCAGATTAGGGCCTGAAGCCATTCTGCAGTGTTGCGGCCAGGTCACAAGAAAGCGAGTTGAAGAAAGGAGCTCAGGGGCACTGTAATTCACAAACCTGCAGAGTTATAAATGACAGCTATCGTCCAAAAATATACTGAAGTAAGGCTGCCAAGAGGACTTGAAAGCGGGGCAGAATTGCAGGAAACCGATTTCAGGAGGTAGACTGGAATTGCATTGAAAGCATAGGAAAAGAGGCAGAACGTCCACAATGATGCACTTGGCCAAAAAGGGCGTATGTGTTCTTTCCTGAATATATTCAGGAAAAAACGCATACGCCCTTTTTGGCCAACCAAGCAAGCTTGCAAAGGAAATCTGCACTACAATGAAGTCTCACTTCCCCCGTCAAAAGGGCCATCTGAAAAAAGTGTAAAATCCAGAAAGGCAGGACAGGCCATGGAGAACTGGGAGCCTTGTTATGCTGATGGGCGGGATGTAAATTGCCAACAGACACTCGGGAGAAGTGTATGGTGTTTCCTGAAACATCTAAAAAACAAAGCAACAGAGCCTAGGGCACTTCCACTTATGGTCCTATAGCTTAGGGAAATTAAAATCAAAAAGACACAGCCACCCCAAAGTTTGGGACGCCTCTGTTTACAAGAACCTCGTTTACAGTACAAGTTCAACATCGCAGAAAGTGAAAAATGGATAAAGAAGTTGTGGTATTTACTTACAAAGCAATATCACTCAGCAATGAAATCTATGTCATCAGGCCCGTAGCAGCATAATGAGTGGATTCAGGTACGATGATTCTCACTGAAATAAGTCACACAGAAAAAGAAACATCATAAGATATCAGTAATACACGGAATGTAAACTTGGCTACACAGGAACTGAATTACAGAACAGAACAGGGTCTCAAATTTACAAAACCAACTTATGCTTGCTTAAGGGGAAAGGTGAGTTGGGGTGCTGCATAAAACCAGAGATTGAAACGAGCACAGATAAAGTTCCTTAAGCCAAATATGGAATAGACAAGAGCTACTCCTTGCTCAACGAAATGGACTCAACACCCCATATTAAACGCCTAAGAATGTACCTGACTAGTAAGTATCTTAAAACCTATGGATTGCTATGTCTCCAAAAGAGAATCAAGCGTGTGTACAGGGGCATAAACGCAGCAGTGATAGGATTGGAGAGGTTCGGTGAGCAAATGAAGACCCTTTGAAGTCATATTGCATGGTACCCATTCCACGGGTCTCAACTCTCCAGGTTTAAGGTATTCTTCCTTCAGCTAAAACATGCATGTGGAACCCAGAGTATGATCAACCATGTGAACGGGAGACGTGTTCAAATATGTCTCAGTTTTCCTCCCCTGGTACTCGGGTGCAACATTCCAGACGCTTTACTAACACTCTCCCCACTTGGAGAGTCAGCGCCTTTAACCTCCTGTTTGGCCCAGTTTGCAATTTCTGCGGAAGATGAACAGGAATAGGGAACACCAATGAGAGACTAGCTGGAGGTGTCTGGACGGGCAAATTTAACTCTCATTTCCCACCAGGAAGAGGAAATAACCAAAGGCTCAGCGTGCCGGGCCGGAACCAGATTAGGGCCTGAAGCCATCCTGCGGTGTTGCGGCCAGCTCAAAAGAAAGCGAGTTGAAGAAAGGAGCTCAGGGGCACTGTAATTCACAAACCTGCAGAGTTATAAATGACAGCTATCGTCCAAAAATATACTGAAGTAAGGCTGCCAAGAGGACTTGAATGCGGGGCAGAATTGCAGGAAACCGATTTCAGGAGGTAGACTGGAATTGCATTGAAAGCATAGGAAAAGAGGCAGAACGTCCACAATGATGCACTTGGCCAAAAAGGGCGTATGCGTTTTTTCCTGAATATATTCAGGAAAAAACGCATACGCCCTTTTTGGCCAACCAAGCAAGCTTGCAAAGGAAATCTGCACTACAATGAAGTCTCACTTCCCCCCGGTCAAAAGGGCCATCTGAAAAAAGTGTAAAATCCAGAAAGGCAGGACAGGCCATGGAGAACTGGGAGCCTTGTTATGCTGATGGGCGGGATGTAAATTGCCAACAGACACTCGGGAGAAGTGTATGGTGTTTCCTGAAACATCTAAAAAACAAAACAACAGAGCCTAGGGCACTTCCACTTATGGTCCTATAGCTTAGGGAAATTAAAATCAAAAAGACACAGCCACCCCAAAGTTTGGGACGCCTCTGTTTACAAGAACCTCGTTTACCGTACAAGTTCAACATCGCAGAAAGTGAAAAATGGAGAAAGAAGTTGTGGTATTTACTTACAAAGCAATATCACTCAGCAATGAAATCTATGTCATCAGGCCCTTAGCAGCACAATGAGTGGATTCAGGTATGATGATTCTAACTGAAATAAGTCACACAGAAAAAGAAACATCATAAGATATCAGTAATACACGGAATGTAAACTTGGCTACACAGGAACTGAATTACAGAACAGAACAGGGTCTCAAATTTAGAAAACCAACTTATGCTTGCTTAAGGGGAAAGGTGAGTTGGGGTGCTGCATAAAACCAGAGATTGAAACGAGCACAGATAAAGTTCCTTAAGCCAAATATGGACTAGACAAGAGCTACTCCTTGCTCAACGAAATGGACTCAACACCGCATATTAAACGCCTAAGAATGTACCTGACTAGTAAGTATCTTAAAACCTATGGATTGCTATGTCTCCGAAAGAGAATCAAGCATGTGTACAGGGGCATAAACGCAGCAGTGATAGGATTGGAGAGGTTCGGTGAGCAAATGAAGACCCTTTGAAGTCATATTGCATGGTATCCATTCCACGGGTTTCAACTACCCAGGTTTAAGGTATTCTTCCTTCAGCTAAAACATGCATGTGGAACCTAGAGTATGATCAACCATGTGATCGGGAGACGTGTTCAAATATGTCTCAGTTTTCGTACCCTGGTACTCGGGTGCAACATTCCAGACGCTTTACTAACACTCTCCCGACTTGGAGAGTCCGTCCCTTTAATCTCCTGTTTGGCCCAGTTTGCAATTTCTGCGGAAGATGAACAGGAATAGCGAGAACCAATGAGAGACTAGCTGGAGGTGTCTGGACGGGCAAATTTAACTCTCATTTCCCACCAGAAAGAGGAATGAACCAAAGGCTCAGCGTGCCGTGCCGGAACAAGATTACGGCCTGAAGCCATCCTGCGGTGTTGCGGCCAGCTCAAAAGTAAGCGAGTTGAAGAAAGGAGCTCAGGGGCACTGTAATTCACAAACCTGCAGAGTTATAAATGACAGCTATCGTCCAAAAATATACTGAAGTAAGGCTGCCAAGAGGACTCGAAAGCGGGGCAGAATTGCAGGAAACCGATTTCAGGAGGTAGACTGGAATTGCATTGAAAGCATAGGAAAAGAGGCAGAACGTCCACAATGATGCACTTGGCCAAAAAGGGCGTATGCGTTTTTTCCTGAATATATTCAGGAAAAAATGCATACGCCCTTTTTGGCCAACCAAGCAAGCTTGCAAAGGAAATCTGCACTACAATGAAGTCTCACTTCCCCCCGGTCAAAAGGGCCATCTGAAAAAAGTGTAAAATCCAGAAAGGCAGGACAGGCCATGGAGAACTGGGAGCCTTGTTATGCTGATGGGCGGGATGTAAATTGCCAACAGACACTCGGGAGAAGTGTATGGTGTTTCCTGAAACATCTAAAAAACAAAGCAACAGAGCCTAGGGCACTTCCACTTATGGTCCTATAGCTTAGGGAAATTAAAATAAAAAAGACACAGCCACCCCAAAGTTTGGGACGCCTCTGTTTACAAGAACCTCGTTTACAGTACAAGTTCAACATCGCAGAAAGTGAAAAATGGATAAAGAAGTTGTGGTATTTACTTACAAAGCAATATCACTCAGCAATGAAATCTATGTCATCAGGCCCGTAGCAGCATAATGAGTGGATTCAGGTACGATGATTCTCACTGAAATAAGTCACACAGAAAAAGAAACATCATAAGATATCAGTAATACACGGAATGTAAACTTGGCTACACAGGAACTGAATTACAGAACAGAACAGGGTCTCAAATTTACAAAACCAACTTATGCTTGCTTAAGGGGAAAGGTGAGTTGGGGTGCTGCATAAAACCAGAGATTGAAACGAGCACAGATAAAGTTCCTTAAGCCAAATATGGACTAGACAAGAGCTACTCCTTGCTCAACGAAATGGACTCAACACCCCATATTAAACGCCTAAGAATGTACCTGACTAGTAAGTATCTTAAAACCTATGGATTGCTATGTCTCCAAAAGAGAATCAAGCGTGTGTACAGGGGCATAAACGCAGCAGTGATAGGATTGGAGAGGTTCGGTGAGCAAATGAAGACCCTTTGAAGTCATATTGCATGGTACCCATTCCACGGGTTTCAACTACCCAGGTTTAAGGTATTCTTCCTTCAGCTAAAACATGCATGTGGAACCCAGAGTATGATCAACCATGTGAACAGGAGACGTGTTCAAATATGTCTCAGTTTTCCTCCCCTGGTACTCGGGTGCAACATTCCAGACGCTTTACTAACACTCTCCCCACTTGGAGAGTCCGTCCCTTTAACCTCCTGTTTGCCCCAGTTTGCAATTTCTGCGGAAGATGAACAGGAATAGGGAACACCAATGAGAGACTAGCTGGAGGTTTCTGGACGGGCAAATTTAACTCTCATTTCCCACCAGGAAGAGGAAATAACCAAAGGCTCAGCGTGCCGGGCCGGAACCAGATTAGGGCCTGAAGCCATCCTGCGGTGTTGCGGCCAGCTCAAAAGAAAGCGAGTTGAAGAAAGGAGCTCAGGGGCACTGTAATTCACAAACCTGCAGAGTTATAAATGACAGCTATCGTCCAAAAATATACTGAACTAAGGCTGCCAAGAGGACTTGAAAGCGGGGCAGAATTGCAGGAAACCGATTTCAGGAGGTAGACTGGAATTGCTTTGAAAGCATAGGAAAAGAGGCAGAACGTCCACAATGATGCACTTGGCCAAAAAGGGCGTATGCGTTTTATCCTGAATATATTCAGGAAAAAACGCATACGCACTTTTTGGCCAACCAAGCAAGCTTGCAAAGGAAATCTGCACTACAATGAAGTCTCACTTCCCCCCGGTCAAAAGGGCCATCTGAAAAAAGTGTAAAATCCAGAAAGGCAGGACAGGCCATGGAGAACTGGGAGCCTTGTTATGCTGATGGGCGGGATGTAAATTGCCAACAGACACTCGGGAGAAGTGTATGATGTTTCCTGAAACATCTAATAAACAAAGCAACAGAGCCTAGGGCACTTCCACTTATGGTCCTATAGCTTAGGGAAATTAAAATCAAAAAGACACAGCCACCCCAAAGTTTGGGACGCCTCTGTTTACAAGAACCTCGTTTACCGTACAAGTTCAATATCACAGAAAGTGAAAAATGGATAAAGAACTTGTGGTACTTACGTACAATGCAGTATCACTCAGCAATGAAATCTATGTCATCAGGCCCGTAGCAGCATAATGAGTGGATTCAGGTACGATGATTCTCACTGAAAAAAGTCACACAGAAAAAGAAACATCATAAGATATCACTAATACACGGAATGTAAACTTGGCTACACAGGAACTGAATTCCAAAACAGAACAGGGTCTCAAATTTAGAAAACCAACTTATGCTTGCTTAAGGGGAAAGGTGAGTTGGGGTGCTGCATAAAACCAGAGATTGAAATGAGCACAGATAAAGTTCCTTAAGCCAAATATGGACTAGACAAGAGCTACTCCTTGCTCAACGAAATGGACTCAACACCCCATATTAAACGCCTAAGAATGTACCTGACTAGTAAGTATCTTAAAACCTATGGATTGCTATGTCTCCAAAAGAGAATCAAGCGTGTGTACAGGGGCATAAACGCAGCAGTGAAAGGATTGGAGAGGTTCGGTGAGCAAATGAAGACCCTTTGAAGTCATATTGCATGGTACCCATTCCACGGGTCTCAACTCTCCAGGTTTAAGGTATTCTTCCTTCAGCTAAAACATGCATGTGGAACCCAGAGTATGATCAACCATGTGAACGGGAGACGTGTTCAAATATGTCTCAGTTTTCCTCCCCTGGTACTCGGGTGCAACATTCCAGATGCTTTACTAACACTCTCCCCACTTGGAGAGTCAGCGCCTTTAACCTCCTGTTTGGCCCAGTTTGCAATTTCTGCGGAAGATGAACAGGAATAGGGAACACCAATGAGAGACTAGCTGGAGGTGTCTGGACGGGCAAATTTAACTCTCATTTCTCACCAGGAAGAGGAAATAAACAAAGGCTCAGCGTGCCGGGCCGGAACCAGATTAGGGCCTGAAGCCATCCTGCGGTGTTGCGGCCAGCTCAAAAGAAAGCGAGTTGAAGAAAGGAGCTCAGGGGCACTGTAATTCACAAACCTGCAGAGTTATAAATGACAGCTATCGTCCAAAAATATACTGAAGTAAGGCTGCCAAGAGGACTCGAATGCGGGGCAGAATTGCAGGAAACCGATTTCAGGAGGTAGACTGGAATTGCATTGAAAGCATAGGAAAAGAGGCAGAACGTCCACAATGATGCACTTGGCCAAAAAGGGCGTATGCGTTTTTTCCTGAATATATTCAGGAAAAAACGCATACGCCCTTTTTGGCCAACCAAGCAAGCTTGCAAAGGAAATCTGCACTACAATGAAGTCTCACTTCCCCCCGGTCAAAAGGGCCATCTGAAAAAAGTGTAAAATCCAGAAAGGCAGGACAGGCCATGGAGAACTGGGAGCCTTGTTATGCTGATGGGCGGGATGTAAATTGCCAACAGACACTCGGGAGAAGTGTATGGTGTTTCCTGAAACATCTAAAAAACAAAGCAACAGAGCCTAGGGCACTTCCACTTATGGTCCTATAGCTTAGGGAAATTAAAATCAAAAAGACACAGCCACCCCAAAGTTTGGGACGCCTCTGTTTACAAGAACCTCGTTTACCGTACAAGTTCAATATCACAGAAAGTGAAAAATGGATAAAGAACATGTGGTACTTACGTACAATGCAGTATCACTCAGCAATGAAATCTATGTCATCAGGCCCGTAGCAGCATAATGAGTGGATTCAGGTACGATGATTCTCACTGAAATAAGTCACACGGAAAAAGAAACATCATAAGATATCACTAATACACGGAATGTAAACTTGGCTACACAGGAACTGAATTCCAAAACAGAACAGGGTCTCAAATTTAGAAAACCAACTTATGCTTGCTTAAGGGGAAAGGTGAGTTGGGGTGCTGCATAAAACCAGAGATTGAAATGAGCACAGATAAAGTTCCTTAAGCCAAATATGGACTAGACAAGAGCTACTCCTTGCTCAACGAAATGGACTCAACACCCCATATTAAACGCCTAAGAATGTACCTGACTTGTAAGTATCTTAAAACCTATGGATTGCTATGTCTCCAAAAGAGAATCAAGCGTGTGTACAGGGGCATAAACGCAGCAGTGATAGGATTGGAGAGGTTCGGTGAGCAAATGAAGAACCTTTGAAGTCATATTGCATGGTACCCATTCCACGGGTTTCAACTACCCAGGTTTAAGGTATTCTTCCTTCAGCTAAAACATGCATGTGGAACCTAGAGTATGATCAACCATGTGATCAGGAGACGTGTTCAAATATGTCTCAGTTTTCCTCCCCTGGTACTTGGGTGCAACATTCCAGACGCTTTACTAACACTCTCCCCACTTGGAGAGTCAGCGCCTTTAACCTCCTGTTTGGCCCAGTTTGCAATTTCTGCGGAAGATGAACAGGAATAGGGAGAACCAATGAGAGACTAGCTGGAGGTGTCTGGACGGGCAAATTTAACTCTCATTTCCCACCAGGAAGAGGAATTAACCAAAGGCTCAGCGTGCCGTGCCGGAACCAGATTAGGGCCTGAAGCCATCCTGCGGTGTTGCGGCCAGCTCAAAAGAAAGCGAGTTGAAGAAAGGAGCTCAGGGGCACTGTAATTCACAAACCTGCAGAGTTATAAATGACAGCTATCGTCCAAAAATATACTGAAGTAAGGCTGCCAAGAGGACTTGAAAGCGGGGCAGAATTGCAGGAAACCGATTTCAGGAGGTAGACTGGAATTGCATTGAAAGCATAGGAAAAGAGGCAGAACGTCCACAATGATGCACTTGGCCAAAAAGGGCATATGCGTTTTTTCCTGAATATATTCAGGAAAAAACGCATACGCCCTTTTTGGCCAACCAAGCAAGCTTGCAAAGGAAATCTGCACTACAATGAAGTCTCACATCCCCCCGGTCAAAAGGGCCATCTGAAAAAAGTGTAAAATCCAGAAAGGCAGGACAGGCCATGGAGAACTGGGAGCCTTGTTATGCTGATGGGCGGGATGTAAATTGCCAACAGCCACTCGGGAGAAGTGTATGGTGTTTCCTGAAACATCTATACAACAAAGCAAGAGAGCCTAGGGCACTTCCACTTATGGTCCTATAGCTTAGGGAAATTAAAATCAAAAAGACACAGCCACCCCAAAGTTTGGGACGCCTCTGTTTACAAGAACCTCGTTTACAGTACAAGTTCAATTTCACAGAAAGTGAAAAATGGATAAAGAACATGTGGTATTTACTTACAAAGCAGTATCACTCAGCAATGAAATCTATGTCATCAGGCCCTTAGCAGCACAATGAGTGGATTCAGGTATGATGATTCTAACTGAAATAAGTCACACAGAAAAAGAAACATCATAAGATATCAGTAATACACGGAATGTAAACTTGGCTACACAGGAACTGAATTACAGAACAGAACAGGGTCTCAAATTTAGAAAACCAACTTATGCTTGCTTAAGGGTAAAGGTGAGTTGGGGTGCTGCATAAAACCAGAGATTGAAACGAGCACAGATAAAGTTCCTTAAGCCAAATATGGAATAGACAAGAGCTACTCCTTGCTCAACGAAATGGACTCAACACCGCATATTAAACGCCTAAGAATGTACCTGACTAGTAAGTATCTTAAAACCTATGGATTGCTATGTCTCCGAAAGAGAATCAAGCATGTGTACAGGGGCATAAACGCAGCAGTGATAGGATTGGAGAGGTTCGGTGAGCAAATGAAGACCCTTTGAAGTCATATTGCATGGTACCCATTCCACGGGTTTCAACTACCCAGGTTTAAGGTATTCTTCCTTCAGCTAAAACATGCATGTGGAACCCAGAGTATGATCAACCATGTGAACGGGAGACGTGTTCAAATACATCTCAGTTTTCCTCCCCTGGTACTCGGGTGCAACATTCCAGAAGCTTTACTAACACTCTCCCCACTTGGAGAGTCAGCGCCTTTAACCTCCTGTTTGGCCCAGTTTGCAATTTCTGCGGAAGATGAACAGGAATAGGGAACACCAATGAGAGACTAGCTGGAGGTGTCTGGACGGGCAAATTTAACTCTCATTTCCCACCAGGAAGAGGAAATAACCAAAGGCTCAGCGTGCCGTGCCGGAACCAGATTAGGGCCTGAAGCCATCCTGCGGTGTTGCGGCCAGCTCAAAAGAAAGCGAGTTGAAGAAAGGAGCTCAGGGGCACTGTAATTCACAAACCTGCAGCGTTATAAATGACAGCTTTCGTCCAAAAATATACTGAAGTAAGGCTGCCAAGAGGACTTGAAAGCGGGGCAGAATTGCAGGAAACCGATTTCAGGAGGTAGACTGGAATTGCATTGAAAGCATAGGAAAAGAGGCAGAACGTCCACAATGATGCACTTGGCCAAAAAGGGCGTATGCGTTTTTTCCTGAATATATTCAGGAAAAAACGCATACGCCCTTTTTGGCCAACCAAGCAAGCTTGCAAAGGAAATCTGCACTACAATGAAGTCTCACTTCCCCCCGGTCAAAAGGGCCATCTGAAAAAAGTGTAAAATCCAGAAAGGCAGGACAGGCCATGGAGAACTGGGAGCCTTGTTATGCTGATGGGCGGGATGTAAATTGCCAACAGACACTCGGGAGAAGTGTATGGTGTTTCCTGAAACATCTAAAAAACAAAGCAACAGAGCCTAGGGCACTTCCACTTATGGTCCTATAGCTTAGGGAAATTAAAATCAAAAAGACACAGCCACCCCAAAGTTTGGGACGCCTCTGTTTACAAGAACCTCGTTTACCGTACAAGTTCAATATCACAGAAAGTGAAAAATGGATAAAGAAGTTGTGGTACTTACGTACAATGCAGTATCACTCAGCAATGAAATCTATGTCATCAGGCCCGTAGCAGCATAATGAGTGGATTCAGGTACGATGATTCTCACTGAAATAAGTCACACGGAAAAAGAAACATCATAAGATATCTGTAATACACGGAATGTAAACTTGGCTACACAGGATCTGAATTACAGAACAGAACAGGGTCTCAAATTTAGAAAACCAACTTATGCTTGCTTAAGGGGAAAGGTGAGTTGGGGTGCTGCATAAAACCAGAGATTGAAACGAGCACAGATAAAGTTCCTTAAGCCAAATATGGACTAGACAAGAGCTACTCCTTGCTCAACGAAATGGACTCAACACCCCATATTAAACGCCTAAGAATGTACCTGACTAGTAAGTATCTTAAAACCTATGGATTGCTATGTCTCCAAAAGAGAATCAAGCGTGTGTACAGGGGCATAAACGCAGCAGTGATAGGATTGGAGAGGTTCGGTGAGCAAATGAAGACCCTTTGAAGTCATATTGCATGGTACCCATTCCACGGGTCTCAACTCTCCAGGTTTAAGGTATTCTTCCTTCAGCTAAAACATGCATGTGGAACCCAGAGTATGATCAACCATGTGAACGGGAGACGTGTTCAAATACGTCTCAGTTTTCCTCCCCTGGTACTCGGGTGCTACATTCCAGACGCTTTACTAACACTCTCCCCACTTGGAGAGTCAGCGCCTTTAACCTCCTGTTTGGCCCAGTTTGCAATTTCTGCGGAAGATGAACAGGAATAGGGAACACCAATGAGAGACTAGCTGGAGGTGTCTGGACGGGCAAATTTAACTCTCATTTCTCACCAGGAAGAGGAAATAAACAAAGGCTCAGCGTGCCGGGCCGGAACCAGATTAGGGCCTGAAGCCATCCTGCGGTGTTGCGGCCAGCTCAAAAGAAAGCGAGTTGAAGAAAGGAGCTCAGGGGCACTGTAATTCACAAACCTGCAGAGTTATAAATGACAGCTATCGTCCAAAAATATACTGAAGTAAGGCTGCCAAGAGGACTCGAATGCGGGGCAGAATTGCAGGAAACCGATTTCAGGAGGTAGACTGGAATTGCATTGAAAGCATAGGAAAAGAGGCAGAACGTCCACAATGATGCACTTGGCCAAAAAGGGCGTATGCGTTTTTTCCTGAATATATTCAGGAAAAAACGCATACGCCCTTTTTGGCCAACCAAGCAAGCTTGCAAAGGAAATCTGCACTACAATGAAGTCTCACTTCCCCCCGGTCAAAAGGGCCATCTGAAAAAAGTGTAAAATCCAGAAAGGCAGGACAGGCCATGGAGAACTGGGAGCCTTGTTATGCTGATGGGCGGGATGTAAATTGCCAACAGACACTCGGGAGAAGTGTATGGTGTTTCCTGAAACATCTAAAAAACAAAGCAACAGAGCCTAGGGCACTTCCACTTATGGTCCTATAGCTTAGGGAAATTAAAATCAAAAAGACACAGCCACCCCAAAGTTTGGGACGCCTCTGTTTACAAGAACCTCGTTTACCGTACAAGTTCAATATCACAGAAAGTGAAAAATGGATAAAGAACATGTGGTACTTACGTACAATGCAGTATCACTCAGCAATGAAATCTATGTCATCAGGCCCGTAGCAGCATAATGAGTGGATTCAGGTACGATGATTCTCACTGAAATAAGTCACACGGAAAAAGAAACATCATAAGATATCACTAATACACGGAATGTAAACTTGGCTACACAGGAACTGAATTCCAAAACAGAACAGGGTCTCAAATTTAGAAAACCAACTTATGCTTGCTTAAGGGGAAAGGTGAGTTGGGGTGCTGCATAAAACCAGAGATTGAAATGAGCACAGATAAAGTTCCTTAAGCCAAATATGGACTAGACAAGAGCTACTCCTTGCTCAACGAAATGGACTCAACACCCCATATTAAACGCCTAAGAATGTACCTGACTTGTAAGTATCTTAAAACCTATGGATTGCTATGTCTCCAAAAGAGAATCAAGCGTGTGTACAGGGGCATAAACGCAGCAGTGATAGGATTGGAGAGGTTCGGTGAGCAAATGAAGAACCTTTGAAGTCATATTGCATGGTACCCATTCCACGGGTTTCAACTACCCAGGTTTAAGGTATTCTTCCTTCAGCTAAAACATGCATGTGGAACCTAGAGTATGATCAACCATGTGATCAGGAGACGTGTTCAAATATGTCTCAGTTTTCCTCCCCTGGTACTTGGGTGCAACATTCCAGACGCTTTACTAACACTCTCCCCACTTGGAGAGTCAGCGCCTTTAACCTCCTGTTTGGCCCAGTTTGCAATTTCTGCGGAAGATGAACAGGAATAGGGAGAACCAATGAGAGACTAGCTGGAGGTGTCTGGACGGGCAAATTTAACTCTCATTTCCCACCAGGAAGAGGAATTAACCAAAGGCTCAGCGTGCCGTGCCGGAACCAGATTAGGGCCTGAAGCCATCCTGCGGTGTTGCGGCCAGCTCAAAAGAAAGCGAGTTGAAGAAAGGAGCTCAGGGGCACTGTAATTCACAAACCTGCAGAGTTATAAATGACAGCTATCGTCCAAAAATATACTGAAGTAAGGCTGCCAAGAGGACTTGAAAGCGGGGCAGAATTGCAGGAAACCGATTTCAGGAGGTAGACTGGAATTGCATTGAAAGCATAGGAAAAGAGGCAGAACGTCCACAATGATGCACTTGGCCAAAAAGGGCATATGCGTTTTTTCCTGAATATATTCAGGAAAAAACGCATACGCCCTTTTTGGCCAACCAAGCAAGCTTGCAAAGGAAATCTGCACTACAATGAAGTCTCACATCCCCCCGGTCAAAAGGGCCATCTGAAAAAAGTGTAAAATCCAGAAAGGCAGGACAGGCCATGGAGAACTGGGAGCCTTGTTATGCTGATGGGCGGGATGTAAATTGCCAACAGCCACTCGGGAGAAGTGTATGGTGTTTCCTGAAACATCTATACAACAAAGCAAGAGAGCCTAGGGCACTTCCACTTATGGTCCTATAGCTTAGGGAAATTAAAATCAAAAAGACACAGCCACCCCAAAGTTTGGGACGCCTCTGTTTACAAGAACCTCGTTTACAGTACAAGTTCAATTTCACAGAAAGTGAAAAATGGATAAAGAACATGTGGTATTTACTTACAAAGCAGTATCACTCAGCAATGAAATCTATGTCATCAGGCCCTTAGCAGCACAATGAGTGGATTCAGGTATGATGATTCTAACTGAAATAAGTCACACAGAAAAAGAAACATCATAAGATATCAGTAATACACGGAATGTAAACTTGGCTACACAGGAACTGAATTACAGAACAGAACAGGGTCTCAAATTTAGAAAACCAACTTATGCTTGCTTAAGGGTAAAGGTGAGTTGGGGTGCTGCATAAAACCAGAGATTGAAACGAGCACAGATAAAGTTCCTTAAGCCAAATATGGAATAGACAAGAGCTACTCCTTGCTCAACGAAATGGACTCAACACCGCATATTAAACGCCTAAGAATGTACCTGACTAGTAAGTATCTTAAAACCTATGGATTGCTATGTCTCCGAAAGAGAATCAAGCATGTGTACAGGGGCATAAACGCAGCAGTGATAGGATTGGAGAGGTTCGGTGAGCAAATGAAGACCCTTTGAAGTCATATTGCATGGTACCCATTCCACGGGTTTCAACTACCCAGGTTTAAGGTATTCTTCCTTCAGCTAAAACATGCATGTGGAACCCAGAGTATGATCAACCATGTGAACGGGAGACGTGTTCAAATACATCTCAGTTTTCCTCCCCTGGTACTCGGGTGCAACATTCCAGAAGCTTTACTAACACTCTCCCCACTTGGAGAGTCAGCGCCTTTAACCTCCTGTTTGGCCCAGTTTGCAATTTCTGCGGAAGATGAACAGGAATAGGGAACACCAATGAGAGACTAGCTGGAGGTGTCTGGACGGGCAAATTTAACTCTCATTTCCCACCAGGAAGAGGAAATAACCAAAGGCTCAGCGTGCCGTGCCGGAACCAGATTAGGGCCTGAAGCCATCCTGCGGTGTTGCGGCCAGCTCAAAAGAAAGCGAGTTGAAGAAAGGAGCTCAGGGGCACTGTAATTCACAAACCTGCAGCGTTATAAATGACAGCTTTCGTCCAAAAATATACTGAAGTAAGGCTGCCAAGAGGACTTGAAAGCGGGGCAGAATTGCAGGAAACCGATTTCAGGAGGTAGACTGGAATTGCATTGAAAGCATAGGAAAAGAGGCAGAACGTCCACAATGATGCACTTGGCCAAAAAGGGCGTATGCGTTTTTTCCTGAATATATTCAGGAAAAAACGCATACGCCCTTTTTGGCCAACCAAGCAAGCTTGCAAAGGAAATCTGCACTACAATGAAGTCTCACTTCCCCCCGGTCAAAAGGGCCATCTGAAAAAAGTGTAAAATCCAGAAAGGCAGGACAGGCCATGGAGAACTGGGAGCCTTGTTATGCTGATGGGCGGGATGTAAATTGCCAACAGACACTCGGGAGAAGTGTATGGTGTTTCCTGAAACATCTAAAAAACAAAGCAACAGAGCCTAGGGCACTTCCACTTATGGTCCTATAGCTTAGGGAAATTAAAATCAAAAAGACACAGCCACCCCAAAGTTTGGGACGCCTCTGTTTACAAGAACCTCGTTTACCGTACAAGTTCAATATCACAGAAAGTGAAAAATGGATAAAGAAGTTGTGGTACTTACGTACAATGCAGTATCACTCAGCAATGAAATCTATGTCATCAGGCCCGTAGCAGCATAATGAGTGGATTCAGGTACGATGATTCTCACTGAAATAAGTCACACGGAAAAAGAAACATCATAAGATATCTGTAATACACGGAATGTAAACTTGGCTACACAGGATCTGAATTACAGAACAGAACAGGGTCTCAAATTTAGAAAACCAACTTATGCTTGCTTAAGGGGAAAGGTGAGTTGGGGTGCTGCATAAAACCAGAGATTGAAACGAGCACAGATAAAGTTCCTTAAGCCAAATATGGACTAGACAAGAGCTACTCCTTGCTCAACGAAATGGACTCAACACCCCATATTAAACGCCTAAGAATGTACCTGACTAGTAAGTATCTTAAAACCTATGGATTGCTATGTCTCCAAAAGAGAATCAAGCGTGTGTACAGGGGCATAAACGCAGCAGTGATAGGATTGGAGAGGTTCGGTGAGCAAATGAAGACCCTTTGAAGTCATATTGCATGGTACCCATTCCACGGGTCTCAACTCTCCAGGTTTAAGGTATTCTTCCTTCAGCTAAAACATGCATGTGGAACCCAGAGTATGATCAACCATGTGAACGGGAGACGTGTTCAAATACGTCTCAGTTTTCCTCCCCTGGTACTCGGGTGCTACATTCCAGACGCTTTACTAACACTCTCCCCACTTGGAGAGTCAGCGCCTTTAACCTCCTGTTTGGCCCAGTTTGCAATTTCTGTGGAAGATGAACAGGAATAGGGAACACCAATGAGAGACTAGCTGGAGGTGTCTGGACGGGCAAATTTAACTCTCATTTCCCACCAGGAAGAGGAAATAACCAAAGGCTCAGCGTGCCGTGCCGGAACCCGATTAGGGCCTGAAGCCATCCTGCGGTGTTGCGGCCAGCTCAAAAGAAAGCGAGTTGAAGAAAGGAGCTCAGGGGCACTGTAATTCACAAACCTGCAGAGTTATAAATGACAGCTTTCGTCCAAAAATATACTGAAGTAAGGCTGCCAAGAAGACTTGAAAGCGGGGCAGAATTGCAGGAAACCGATTTCAGGAGGTAGACTGGAATTGCATTGAAAGCATAGGAAAAGAGGCAGAACGTCCACAATGATGCACTTGGCCAAAAAGGGCGTATGCGTTTTTTCCTGAATATATTCAGGAAAAAACGCATACGCCCTTTTTGGCCAACCAAGCAAGCTTGCAAAGGAAATCTGCACTACAATGAAGTCTCACTTCCCCCCGGTCAAAAGGGCCATCTGAAAAAAGTGTAAAATCCAGAAAGGCAGGACAGGCCATGGAGAACTGGGAGCCTTGTTATGCTGATGGGCGGGATGTAAATTGCCAACAGACACTCGGGAGAAGTGTATGGTGTTTCCTGAAACATCTAAAAAACAAAGCAACAGAGCCTAGGGCACTTCCACTTATGGTCTTATAGCTTAGGGAAATTAAAATCAAAAAGACACAGCCACCCCAAAGTTTGGGACGCCTCTGTTTACAAGAACCTCGTTTACCGTACAAGTTCAACATTGCAGAAAATGAAAAATGGATAAAGAAGTTGTGGTATTTACTTACAAAGCAATATCACTCAGCAATGAAATCTATGTCATCAGGCCCGTAGCAGCATAATGAGTGGATTCAGGTACGATGATTCTCACTGAAATAAGTCACACAGAAAAAGAAACATCATAAGATATCACTAATACACGGAATGTAAACTTGGCTACACAGGAACTGAATTCCAAAACAGAACAGGGTCTCAAATTTAGAAAACCAACTTATGCTTGCTTAAGGGGAAAGGTGAGTTGGGGTGCTGCATAAAACCAGAGATTGAAATGAGCACAGATAAAGTTCCTTAAGCCAAATATGGAATAGACAAGAGCTACTCCTTGCTCAACGAAATGGACTCAACACCGCATATTAAACGCCTAAGAATGTACCTGACTAGTAAGTATCTTAAAACCTATGGATTGCTATGTCTCCGAAAGAGAATCAAGCATGTGTACAGGCGCATAAACGCAGCAGTGATAGGATTGGAGAGGTTTGGTGAACAAATGAATACCCTTTGAAGTCA
Organism: Globicephala melas; assembly: GCF_963455315.2. Classification (NCBI taxonomy): domain Eukaryota; kingdom Metazoa; phylum Chordata; class Mammalia; order Artiodactyla; family Delphinidae; genus Globicephala; species Globicephala melas. Next base: position 17,393 of record NW_027207644.1, on the reverse strand, counting down.
TATTGCATGGTACCCATTCCACGGGTCTCAACTCTCCAGATTTAAGGTATTCTTCCTTCAGCTAAAACATGCATGTGGAACCCAGAGTATGATCAACCGTGTGAACGGGAGACGTGTTTAAATATGTCTCAGTTTTCGTACCCTGGTACTCGGGTGCAACATTCCAGACGCTTTACTAACACTCTCCCCACTTGGAAAGTCAGCGCCTTTAACCTCCTGTTTGGCCCAGTTTGCAATTTCTGCGGAAGATGAACAGGAATAGGGAACACCAATGAGAGACTAGCTGGAGGTGTCTGGACAGGCAAATTTAACTCTCATTTCCCACCAGGAAGAGGAAATAACCAAAGGCTCAGCGTGCCGTGCCGGAACCAGATTAGGGCCTGAAGCCATCCTGCGGTGTTGCGGCCAGGTCACAAGAAAGCGAGTTGAAGAAAGGAGCTCAGGGGCACTGTAATTCACAAACCTGCAGAGTTATAAATGACAGCTATCGTCCAAAAATATACTGAAGTAAGGCTGCCAAGAGGACTTGAAAGCGGGGCAAAATTGAAGGAAACCGATTTCAGGAGGTAGACTGGAATTGCTTTGAAAGCATAGGAAAAGAGGCAGAACGTCCACAATGATGCACTTGGCCAAAAAGGGCGTATGCGTTTTTTCCTGAATATATTCAGGAAAAAACGCATACGCCCTTTTTGGCCAACCAAGCAAGCTTGCAAAGGAAATCTGCACTACAATGAAGTCTCACTTCCCCCCGGTCAAAAGGGCCATCTGAAAAAAGTGTAAAATCCAGAAAGGCAGGACAGGCCATGGAGAACTGGGAGCCTTGTTATGCTGATGGGCGGGATGTAAATTGCCAACAGACACTCGGGAGAAGTGTATGGTGTTTCCTGAAACATCTAAAAAACAAAGCAACAGAGCCTAGGGCACTTGCACTTATGGTCCTATAGCTTAGGGAAATTAAAATCAAAAAGACACAGCCACCCCAAAGTTTGGGACGCCTCTGTTTACAAGAACCTCGTTTACCGTACAAGTTCAATATCACAGAAAGTGAAAAATGGATAAAGAACTTGTGGTACTTACGTACAATGCAGTATCACTCAGCAATGAAATCTATGTCATCAGGCCCGTAGCAGCATAATGAGTGGATTCAGGTACGATGAATCTCACTGAAATAAGTCACACAGAAAAAGAAACATCATAAGATATCAGTAATACACGGAATGTAAACTTGGCTACACAGGAACTGAATTCCAAAACAGAACAGGGTCTCAAATTTAGAAAACCAACTTATGCTTGCTTAAGGGGAAAGGTGAGTTGGGGTGCTGCATAAAACCAGAGATTGAAATGAGCACAGAGAAAGTTCCTTAAGCCAAATATGGACTAGACAAGAGCTACTCCTTGCTCAACGAAATGGACTCAACACCCCATATTAAACGCCTAAGAATGTACCTGACTAGTAAGTATCTTAAAACCTATGGATTACTATGTCTCCAAAAGAGAATCAAGCGTGTGTACAGGGGCATAAACGCAGCAGTGATAGGATTGGAGAGGTTCGGTGAGCAAATGAAGACCCTTTGAAGTCATATTGCATGGTACCCATTCCACGGGTCTCAACTCTCCAGGTTTAAGGTATTCTTCCTTCAGCTAAAACATGCATGTGGAACCCAGAGTATGATCAACCATGTGAACGGGAGACGTGTTCAAATATGTCTCAGTTTTCCTCCCCTGGTACTCGGGTGCTACATTCCAGACGCTTTACTAACACTCTCCCCACTTGGAGAGTCAGCGCCTTTAACCTCCTGTTTGGCCCAGTTTGCAATTTCTGCGGAAGATGAACAGGAATAGGGAACACCAATGAGAGACTAGCTGGAGGTGTCTGGACGGGCAAATTTAACTCTCATTTCCCACCAGGAAGAGGAAATAACCAAAGGCTCAGCGTGCCGGGCCGGAACCAGATTAGGGCCTGAAGCCATCCTGCGGTGTTGCGGCCAGCTCAAAAGAAAGCGAGTTGAAGAAAGGAGCTCAGGGGCACTGTAATTCACAAACCTGCAGAGTTATAAATGACAGCTATCGTCCAAAAATATACTGAAGTAAGGCTGCCAAGAGGACTTGAAAGTGGGGCAGAATTGCAGGAACCAATTTCAGGAGGTAGACTGGAACTGCATTGAAAGCATAGGAAAAGAGGCAGAACGTCCACAATGATGCACTTGGCCAAAAAGTGCGTATGCGTTTTTTCCTGAATATATTCAGGAAAAAACGCATACGCCCTTTTTGGCCAACCAAGCAAGCTTGCAAAGGAAATCTGCACTACAATGAAGTCTCACTTCCCCCCGGTCAAAAGGGCCATCTGAAAAAAGTGTAAAATCCAGAAAGGCAGGACAGGCCATGGAGAACTGGGAGCCTTGTTATGCTGATGGGCGGGATGTAAATTGCCAACAGACACTCGGGAGAAGTGTATGGTGTTTCCGGAAACATCTAAAAAACAAAGCAACAGAGCCTAGGGCACGTCCACTTATGGTCCTATAGCTTAGGGAAATTAAAATCAAAAAGACACAGCCACCCCAAAGTTTGGGACGCCTCTGTTTACAAGAACCTCGTTTACCATACAAGTTCAATATCACAGAAAGTGAAAAATGGATAAAGAACTTGTGGTACTTACGTACAATGCAGTATCACTCAGCAATGAAATCTATGTCATCAGGCCCGTAGCAGCATAATGAGTGGATTCAGGTACGATGAATCTCACTGAAATAAGTCACACAGAAAAAGAAACATCATAAGATATCAGTAATACACGGAATGTAAACTTGGCTACACAGGAACTGAATTACAGAACAGAACAGGGTCTCAAATTTAGAAAACCAACTTATGCTTGCTTAAGGGGAAAGGTGAGTTGGGGTGCTGCATAAAACCAGAGATTGAAATGAGCACAGAGAAAGTTCCTTAAGCCAAATATGGACTAGACAAGAGCTACTCCTTGCTCAACGAAATGGACTCAACACCCCATATTAAACGCCTAAGAATGTACCTGACTAGTAAGTATCTTAAAACCTATGGATTGCTATGTCTCCAAAAGAGAATCAAGCGTGTGTACAGGGGCATAAACGCAGCAGTGATAGGATTGGAGAGGTTCGGTGAGCAAATGAAGACCCTTTGAAGTCATATTGCATGGTACCCATTCCACGGGTCTCAACTCTCCAGGTTTAAGGTATTCTTCCTTCAGCTAAAACATGCATGTGGAACCCAGAGTATGATCAACCATGTGAACGGGAGACGTGTTCAAATATGTCTCAGATTTCCTCCCCTGGTACTCGGGTGCTACATTCCAGACGCTTTACTAACACTCTCCCCACTTGGAGAGTCAGCGCCTTTAACCTCCTGTTTGGCCCAGTTTGCAATTTCTGCGGAAGATGAACAGGAATAGGGAACACCAATGAGAGACTAGCTGGAGGTGTCTGGACGGGCAAATTTAACTCTCATTTCCCACCAGGAAGAGGAAATAACCAAAGGCTCAGCGTGCCGGGCCGGAACCAGATTAGGGCCTGAAGCCATCCTGCGGTGTTGCGGCCAGCTCAAAAGAAAGCGAGTTGAAGAAAGGAGCTCAGGGGCACTGTAATTCACAAACCTGCAGAGTTATAAATGACAGCTTTCGTCCAAAAATATACTGAAGTAAGGCTGCCAAGAGGACTCGAAAGCGGGGCAGAATTGCAGGAAACCGATTTCAGGAGGTAGACTGGAATTGCATTGAAAGCATAGGAAAAGAGGCAGAACGTCCACAATGATGCACTTGGCCAAAAAGTGCGTATGCGTTTTTTCCTGAATATATTCAGGAAAAAACGCATACGCCCTTTTTGGCCAACCAAGCAAGCTTGCAAAGGAAATCTGCACTACAATGAAGTCTCACTTCCCCCCGGTCAAAAGGGCCATCTGAAAAAAGTGTAAAATCCAGAAAGGCAGGACAGGCCATGGAGAACTGGGAGCCTTGTTATGCTGATGGGCGGGATGTAAATTGCCAACAGACACTCGGGAGAAGTGTATGGTGTTTCCGGAAACATCTAAAAAACAAAGCAACAGAGCCTAGGGCACTTCCACTTATGGTCCTATAGCTTAGGGAAATTAAAATCAAAAAGACACAGCCACCCCAAAGTTTGGGACGCCTCTGTTTACAAGAACCTCGTTTACCGTACAAGTTCAATATCACAGAAAGTGAAAAATGGATAAAGAAGTTGTGGTACTTACGTACAATGCAGTATCACTCAGCAATGAAATCTATGTCATCAGGCCCGTAGCAGCATAATGAGTGGATTCAGGCACGATGATTCTCACTGAAATAAGTCACACAGAAAAAGAAACATCATAAGATATCAGTAATACACGGAATGTAAACTTGGCTACACAGGAACTGAATTACAGAACAGAACAGGGTCTCAAATTTACAAAACCAACTTATGCTTGCTTAAGGGGAAAGGTGAGTTGGGGTGCTGCATAAAACCAGAGATTGAAACGAGCACAGATAAAGTTCCTTAAGCCAAATATGGAATAGACAAGAGCTACTCCTTGCTCAACGAAATGGACTCAACACCCCATATTAAACGCCTAAGAATGTACCTGACTAGTAAGTATCTTAAAACCTATGGATTGCTATGTCTCCGAAAGAGAATCAAGCATGTGTACAGGGGCAAAAACGCAGCAGTGATAGGATTGGAGAGGTTCGGTGAGCAAATGAAGACCCTTTGAAGTCATATTGCATGGTACCCATTCCACGGGTTTCAACTACCCAGGTTTAAGGTATTCTTCCTTCAGCTAAAACATGCATGTGGAACCTAGAGTATGATCAACCATGTGATCGGGAGACGTGTTCAAATATGTCTCAGTTTTCGTACCCTGGTACTCAGGTGCAACATTCCAGACGCTTTACTAACACTCTCCCGACTTGCAGAGTCCGTCCCTTTAATCTCCTGTTTGGCCCAGTTTGCAATTTCTGCGGAAGATGAACAGGAATAAGGAGAACCAATGAGAGACTAGCTGGAGGTGTCTGGACGGGCAAATTTAACTCTCATTTCCCACCAGAAAGAGGAATTAACCAAAGGCTCAGCATGCCGTGCCGGAACCAGATTAGGGCCTGAAGCCATCCTGCGGTGTTGCGGCCAGGTCACAAGAAAGCGAGTTGAAGAAAGGAGCTCAGGGGCACTGTAATTCACAAACCTGCAGAGTTATAAATGACAGCTATCGTCCAAAAATATACTGAAGTAAGGCTGCCAAGAGGACTTGAAAGCGGGGCAGAATTGCAGGAAACCGATTTCAGGAGGTAGACTGGAATTGCATTGAAAGCATAGGAAAAGAGGCAGAACGTCCACAATGATGCACTTGGCCAAAAAGGGCGTATGCGTTTTTTCCTGAATATATTCAGGAAAAAACGCATACGCCCTTTTTGGCCAACCAAGCAAGCTTGCAAAGGAAATCTGCACTACAATGAAGTCTCACTTCCCCCCGGTCAAAAGGGCCATCTGAAAATAGTGTAAAATCCAGAAAGGCAGGACAGGCCATGGAGAACTGGGAGCCTTGTTATGCTGATGGGCGGGATGAAATTGCCAACAGACACTCGGGAGAAGTGTATGGTGTTTCCTGAAACATCTAAAAAACAAAGCAACAGAGCCTAGGGCACCTCCACTTATGGTCCTATAGCTTAGGGAAATTAAAATCAAAAAGACACAGCCACCCCAAAGTTTGGGACGCCTCTGTTTACAAGAACCTCGTTTACAGTACAAGTTCAACATCGCAGAAAGTGAAAAATGGATAAAGAAGGTGTGGTATTTACTTACAAAGCAATATCACTCAGCAATGAAATCTATGTCATCAGGCCCTTAGCAGCACAGTGAGTGGATTCAGGTACGATGATTCTCACTGAAATAAGTCACACAGAAAAAGAAACATCATAAGATATCACTAATACACGGAATGTAAACTTGGCTACACAGGAACTGAATTCCAAAACAGAACAGGGTCTCAAATTTAGAAAACCAACTTATGCTTGCTTAAGGGGAAAGGTGAGTTGGGGTGCTGCATAAAACCAGAGATTGAAATGAGCACAGATAAAGTTCCTTAAGCCAAATATGGACTAGACAAGAGCTACTCCTTGCTCAACGAAATGGACTCAACACCCCATATTAAACGCCTAAGAATGTACCTGACTAGTAAGTATCTTAAAACCTATGGATTGCTATGTCTCCAAAAGAGAATCAAGCGTGTGTACAGGGGCATAAACGCAGCAGTGATAGGATTGGAGAGGTTCGGTGAGCAAATGAAGACCCTTTGAAGTCATATTGCATGGTACCCATTCCACGGGTCTCAACTCTCCAGGTTTAAGGTATTCTTCCTTCAGCTAAAACATGCATGTGGAACCCAGAGTATGATCAACCATGTGAACGGGAGACGTGTTCAAATATGTCTCAGTTTTCCTCCCCTGGTACTCGGGTGCAACATTCCAGACGCTTTACTAACACTCTCCCCACTTGGAGAGTCAGCGCCTTTAACCTCCTGTTTGGCCCAGTTTGCAATTTCTGCGGAAGATGAACAGGAATAGTGAGAACCAATGAGAGACTAGCAGGAGGTGTCTGGACGGGCAAATTTAACTCTCATTTCCCACCAGGAAGAGGAAATAACCAAAGGCTCAGCGTGCCGGGCCGGAACCAGATTAGGGCCTGAAGCCATCCTGCGGTGTTGCGGCCAGCTCAAAAGAAAGCGAGTTGAAGAAAGGAGCTCAGGGGCACTGTAATTCACAAACCTGCAGAGTTATAAATGACAGCTATCGTCCAAAAATATACTGAAGTAAGGCTGCCAAGAGGACTTGAAAGCGGGGCAGAATTGCAGGAAACCGATTTCAGGAGGTAGACTGGAATTGCATTGAAAGCATAGGAAAAGAGGCAGAACGTCCACAATGATGCACTTGGCCAAAAAGGGCGTATGTGTTTTTTCCTGAATATATTCAGGAAAAAACGCATACGCCCTTTTTGGCCAACCAAGCAAGCTTGCAAAGGAAATCTGCACTACAATGAAGTCTCACTTCCCCCCGGTCAAAAGGGCCATCTGAAAAAAGTGTAAAATCCAGAAAGGCAGGACAGGCCATGGAGAACTGGGAGCCTTGTTATGCTGATGGGCGGGATGTAAATTGCCAACAGACACTCGGGAGAAGTGTATGGTGTTTCCGGAAACATCTAAAAAACAAAGCAACAGAGCCTAGGGCACTTCCACTTATGGTCCTATAGCTTAGGGAAATTAAAATCAAAAAGACACAGCCACCCCAAAGTTTGGGACGCCTCTGTTTACAAGAACCTCATTTACCGTTCAAGTTCAATATCACAGAAAGTGAAAAATGGATAAAGAACTTGTGGTACTTACGTACAATGCAGTATCACTCAGCAATGAAATCTATGTCATCAGGCCCGTAGCAGCATAATGAGTGGATTCAGGTACGATGATTCTAACTGAAATAAGTCACACAGAAAATGAAACATCATAAGGTATCACTAATACACGGAATGTGAACTTGGCTACACATGAACTGAATTCCAAAACAGAACAGGGTCTCAAATTTAGAAAACCAACTTATGCTTGCTTAAGGGGAAAGGTGAGCTGGGGTGCTGCATAAAACCAGAGATTGAAACGAGCACAGATAAAGTTCCTTAAGCCAAATATGGAATAGACAAGAGCTACTCCTTGCTCAACGAAATGGACTCAACACCGCATATTAAACGCCTAAGAATGTACCTGACTAGTAAGTATCTTAAAACCTATGGATTGCTATGTCTCCAAAAGAGAATCAAGCGTGTGTACAGGGGCATAAACGCAGCAGTGATAGGATTGGAGAGGTTCGGTGAGCAAATGAAGACCCTTTGAAGTCATATTGCATGGTACCCATTCCACGGGTCTCAACTCTCCAGGTTTAAGGTATTCTTCCTTCAGCTAAAACATGCATGTGGAACCCAGAGTATGATCAACCATGTGAACGGGAGACGTGTTCAAATATGTCTCAGTTTTCCTCCCCTGGTACTCGGGTGCAACATTCCAGACGCTTTACTAACACTCTCCCCACTTGGAGAGTCAGCGCCTTTAACCTCCTGTTTGGCCCAGTTTGCAATTTCTGCGGAAGATGAACAGGAATAGGGAACACCAATGAGAGATTAGCTGGAGGTGTCTGGACGGGCAAATTTAACTCTCATTTCCCACCAGGAAGAGGAAATAACCAAAGGCTCAGCGTGCCGGGCCTGAACCAGATTAGGGCCTGAAGCCATCCTGCGGTGTTGCGGCCAGCTCAAAAGAAAGCGAGTTGAAGAAAGGAGCTCAGGGGCACTGTAATTCACAAACCTGCAGAGTTATAAATGACAGCTATCGTCCAAAAATATACTGAAGTAAGGCTGCCAAGAGGACTTGAAAGCGGGGCAGAATTGCAGGAAACCGATTTCAGGAGGTAGACTGGAATTGCATTGAAAGCATAGGAAAAGAGGCAGAACGTCCACAATGATGCACTTGGCCAAAAAGGGCGTATGCGTTTTTTCCTGAATATATTCAGGAAAAAACGCATACGCCATTTTTGGCCAACCAAGCAAGCTTGCAAAGGAAATCTGCACTACAATGAAGTCTCACTTCCCCCCGGTCAAAAGGGCCATCTGAAAAAAGTGTAAAATCCAGAAAGGCAGGACAGGCCATGGAGAACTGGGAGCCTTGTTATGCTGATGGGCGGGATGTAAATTGCCAACAGACACTCGGGAGAAGTGTATGGTGTTTCCTGAAACATCTAAAAAACAAAGCAACAGAGCCTAGGGCACTTCCACTTATGGTCCTATAGCTTAGGGAAATTAAAATCAAAAAGACACAGCCACCCCAAAGTTTGGGACGCCTCTGTTTACAAGAACCTCGTTTACCGTACAAGTTCAATATCACAGAAAGTGAAAAATGGATAAAGAACTTGTGGTACTTACGTACAATGCAGTATCACTCAGCAATGAAATCTATGTCATCAGGCCCGTAGCAGCATAATGAGTGGATTCAGGTACGATGATTCTCACTGAAATAAGTCACACAGAAAAAGAAACATCATAAGATATCAGTAATACACGGAATGTAAACTTGGCTACACAGGAACTGAATTCCAAAACAGAACAGGGTCTCAAATTTAGAAAACCAACTTATGCTTGCTTAAGGGGAAAGGTGAGTTGGGGTGCTGCATAAAACCAGAGATTGAAATGAGCACAGATAAAGTTCCTTAAGCCAAATATGGACTAGACAAGAGCTACTCCTTGCTCAACGAAATGGACTCAACACCCCATATTAAACGCCTAAGAATGTACCTGACTAGTAAGTATCTTAAAACCTATGGATTGCTATGTCTCCAAAAGAGAATCAAGCGTGTGTACAGGGGCATAAACGCAGCAGTGATAGGATTGGAGAGGTTCGGTGAGCAAATGAAGACCCTTTGAAGTCATATTGCATGGTACCCATTCCACGGGTCTCAACTCTCCAGGTTTAAGGTATTCTTCCTTCAGCTAAAACATGCATGTGGAACCCAGAGTATGATCAACCATGTGAACGGGAGACGTGTTCAAATATGTCTCAGTTTTCCTCCCCTGGTACTCGGGTGCAACATTCCAGACGCTTTACTAACACTCTCCCCACTTGGAGAGTCAACGCCTTTAACCTCCTGTTTGGCCCAGTTTGCAATTTCTGCGGAAGATGAACAGGAATAGTGAGAACCAATGAGAGACTAGCAGGAGGTGTCTGGACGGGCAAATTTAACTCTCATTTCCCACCAGGAAGAGGAAATAACCAAAGGCTCAGCGTGCCGTGCCGGAACCAGATTAGGGCCTGAAGCCATCCTGCGGTGTTGCGGCCAGCTCAAAAGAAAGCGAGTTGAAGAAAGGAGCTCAGGGGCACTGTAATTCACAAACCTGCAGAGTTATAAATGACAGCTATCGTCCAAAAATATACTGAAGTAAGGCTGCCAAGAGGACTTGAAAGCGGGGCAGAATTGCAGGAAACCGATTTAAGGAGGTAGACTGGAATTGCTTTGAAAACATAGGAAAAGAGGCAGAACGTCCACAATGATGCACTTGGCCAAAACGGGCGTATGCGTTTTTTCCTGAATATATTCAGGAAAAAACGCATACGCCCTTTTTGGCCAACAAAGCAAGCTTGCAAAGGAAATCTGCACTACAATGAAGTCTCACTTCCCCCCGGTCAAAAGGGCCATCTGAAAAAAGTGTAAAATCCAGAAAGGCAGGACAGGCCATGGAGAACTGGGAGCCTTGTTATGCTGATGGGCGGGATGTAAATTGCCAAGAGACACTCGGGAGAAGTGTATGGTGTTTCCTGAAACATCTAAAAAACAAAGCAACAGAGCCTAGGGCACTTCCACTTATGGTCCTATAGCTTAGGGAAATTAAAATCAAAAAGACACAGCCACCCCAAAGTTTGGGACGCCTCTGTTTACAAGAACCTCGTTTACAGTACAAGTTCAACATCGCAGAAAGTGAAAAATGGATAAAGAAGGTGTGGTATTTACTTACAAAGCAATATCACTCAGCAATGAAATCTATGTCATCAGGCCCTTAGCAGCACAATGAGTGGATTCAGGTATGATGATTCTAACTGAAATAAGTCACACAGAAAAAGAAACATCATAAGATATCAGTAATACACGGAAGGTAAACTTGGCTACACAGGAACTGAATTACAGAACAGAACAGGGTCTCAAATTTAGAAAACCAACTTATGCTTGCTTAAGGGAAAAGGTGAGTTGGGTTGCTGCATAAAACCAGAGATTGAAAAGAGCACAGATAAAGTTCCTTAAGCCAAATATGGAATAGACAAGAGCTACTCCTTGCTCAACGAAATGGACTCAACACCGCATATTAAACGCCTAAGAATGTACCTGACTAGTAAGTATCTTAAAACCTATGGATTGCTATGTCTCTGAAAGAGAATCAAGCATGTGTACAGGGGCATAAACGCAGCAGTGATAGGATTGGAGAGGTTCGGTGAGCAAATGAAGACCCTTTGAAGTCATATTGCATGGTACCCATTCCACGGGTTTCAACTACCCAGGTTTAAGGTATTCTTCCTTCAGCTAAAACATGCATGTGGAACCTAGAGTATGATCAACCATGTGATCGGGAGACGTGTTCAAATATGTCTCAGTATTCCTCCCCTGGTACTCGGGTGCAACATTCCAGACGCTTTACTAACACTCTCCCGACTTGGAGAGTCCGTCCCTTTAATCTCCTGTTTGGCCCAGTTTGCAATTTCTGCGGAAGATGAACAGGAATAGGGAGAACCAATGAGAGACTAGCTGGAGGTGTCTGGACGGGCAAATTTAACTCTCATTTCCCACCAGGAAGAGGAATTAACCAAAGGCTCAGCGTGCCGTGCCGGAACCAGATTAGGGCCTGAAGCCATCCTGCGGTGTTGCGGCCAGGTCACAAAAAAGCGAGTTGAAGAAAGGAGCTCAGGGGCACTGTAATTCACAAACCTGCAGAGTTATAAATGACAGCTATCGTCCAAAAATATACTGAAGTAAGGCTGCCAAGAGGACTCGAAAGCGGGGCAGAATTGCAGGAAACCGATTTCAGGAGGTAGACTGGAATTGCATTGAAAGCATAGGAAAAGAGGCAGAACGTCCACAATGATGCACTTGGCCAAAAAGGGCGTATGCGTTTTTTCCTGAATATATTCAGGAAAAAACGCATACGCCCTTTTTGGCCAACCAAGCAAGCTTGCAAAGGAAATCTGCACTACAATGAAGTCTCACTTCCCCCTGGTCAAAGGGCCATCTGAAAAAAGTGTAAAATCCAGAAAGGCAGGACAGGCCATGGAGAACTGGGAGCCTTGTTATGCTGATGGGCGGGATGTAAATTGCCAACAGACACTCGGGAGAAGTGTATGGTGTTTCCTGAAACATCTAAAAAACAAAGCAACAGAGCCTAGGGCACTTCCACTTATGGTCCTATAGCTTAGGGAAATTAAAATCAAAAAGACACAGCCACCCCAAAGTTTGGGACGCCTCTGTTTACAAGAACCTCGTTTACAGTACAAGTTCAACATCGCAGAAAGTGAAAAATGGATAAAGAAGGTGTGGTATTTACTTACAAAGCAATATCACTCAGCAATGAAATCTATGTCATCAGGCCCTTAGCAGCACAATGAGTGGATTCAGGTACGATGATTCTAACTGAAATAAGTCACACAGAAAAAGAAACATCATAAGATATCAGTAATACACGGAATGTAAACTTGGCTACACAGGAACTGAATTACAGAACAGAACAGGGTCTCAAATTTAGAAGACCAACTTATGCTTGCTTAAGGGTAAAGGTGAGTTGGGGTGCTGCATAAAACCAGAGATTGAAACGAGCACAGATAAAGTTCCTTAAGCCAAATATGGAATAGACAAGAGCTACTCCTTGCTCAACGAAATGGACTCAACACCGCATATTAAACGCCTAAGAATGTACCTGACTAGTAAGTATCTTAAAACCTATGGATTGCTATGTCTCCGAAAGAGAATCAAGCATGTGTACAGGGGCATAAACGCAGCAGTGATAGGATTGGAGAGGTTCGGTGAGCAAATGAAGACCCTTTGAAGTCATATTGCATGGTACCCATTCCACGGGTTTCAACTACCCAGGTTTAAGGTATTCTTCCTTCAGCTAAAACATGCATGTGGAACCTAGAGTATGATCAACCATGTGATCGGGAGACGTGTTCAAATATGTCTCAGTATTCCTCCCCTGGTACTCGGGTGCAACATTCCAGACGCTTTACTAACACTCTCCCGACTTGGAGAGTCCGTCCCTTTAATCTCCTGTTTGGCCCAGTTTGCAATTTCTGCGGAAGATGAACAGGAATAGGGAGAACCAATGAGAGACTAGCTGGAGGTGTCTGGACGGGCAAATTTAACTCTCATTTCCCACCAGGAAGAGGAATTAACCAAAGGCTCAGCATGCCGTGCCGGAACCAGATTAGGGCCTGAAGCCATCCTGCGGTTTTGCGGCCAGGTCACAAGAAAGCGAGTTGAAGAAAGGAGCTCAGGGGCACTGTAATTCACAAACCTGCAGAGTTATAAATGACAGCTCTCGTCCAAAAATATACTGAAGTAAGGCTGCCAAGAGGACTCGAAAGCGGGGCAGAATTGCAGGAAACCGATTTCAGGAGGTAGACTGGAATTGCATTGAAAGCATAGGAAAAGAGGCAGAACGTCCACAATGATGCACTTGGCCAAAAAGGGCGTATGCGTTTTTTCCTGAATATATTCAGGAAAAAACGCATACGCCCTTTTTGGCCAACCAAGCAAGCTTGCAAAGGAAATCTGCACTACAATGAAGTCTCACTTCCCCCCGGTCAAAAGGGCCATCTGAAAAAAGTGTAAAATCCAGAAAGGCAGGACAGGCCATGGAGAACTGGGAGCCTTGTTATGCTGATGGGCGGGATGTAAATTGCCAACAGACACTCGGGAGAAGTGTATGGTGTTTCCTGAAACATCTAAAAAACAAAGCAACAGAGCCTAAGGCACTTCCACTTATGGTCCTATAGCTTAGGGAAATTAAAATCAAAAAGACACAGCCACCCCAAAGTTTAGGACGCCTCTGTTTACAAGAACCTCGTTTACCATACAAGTTCAATATCACAGAAAGTGAAAAATGGATAAAGAACTTGTGGTACTTACGTACAATGCAGTATCACTCAGCAATGAAATCTATGTCATCAGGCCCGTAGCAGCATAATGAGTGGATTCAGGTACGATGAATCTCACTGAAATAAGTCACACAGAAAAAGAAACATCATAAGATATCAGTAATACACGGAATGTAAACTTGGCTACACAGGAACTGAATTCCAAAACAGAACAGGGTCTCAAATTTAGAAAACCAACTTATGCTTGCTTAAGGGGAAAGGTGAGTTGGGGTGCTGCATAAAACCAGAGATTGAAACGAGCACAGAGAAAGTTCCTTAAGCCAAATATGGAATAGACAAGAGCTACTCCTTGCTCAACGAAATGGACTCAACACCCCATATTAAACGCCTAAGAATGTACCTGACTAGTAAGTATCTTAAAACCTATGGATTGCTATGTCTCCAAAAGAGAATCAAGCGTGTGTACAGGGGCATAAACGCAGCAGTGATAGGATTGGAGAGGTTCGGTGAGCAAATGAAGACCCTTTGAAGTCATATTGCATGGTACCCATTCCACGGGTCTCAACTCTCCAGGTTTAAGGTATTCTTCCTTCAGCTAAAACATGCATGTGGAACCCAGAGTATGATCAACCATGTGAACGGGAGACGTGTTCAAATATGTCTCAGTTTTCCTCCCCTGGTACTCGGGTGCAACATTCCAGACGCTTTACTAACACTCTCCCCACTTGGAGAGTCAGCGCCTTTAACCTCCTGTTTGGCCCAGTTTGCAATTTCTGCGGAAGATGAACAGGAATAGTGAGAACCAATGAGAGACTAGCAGGAGGTGTCTGGACGGGCAAATTTAACTCTCATTTCCCACCAGGAAGAGGAAATAACCAAAGGCTCAGCGTGCCGGGCCGGAACCAGATTAGGGCCTGAAGCCATCCTGCGGTGTTGCGGCCAGCTCAAAAGAAAGCGAGTTGAAGAAAGGAGCTCAGGGGCACTGTAATTCACAAACCTGCAGAGTTATAAATGACAGCTATCGTCCAAAAATATACTGAAGTAAGGCTGCCAAGAGGACTTGAAAGCGGGGCAGAATTGCAGGAAACCGATTTCAGGAGGTAGACTGGAATTGCATTGAAAGCATAGGAAAAGAGGCAGAACGTCCACAATGATGCACTTGGCAAAAAAGGGCGTATGTGTTTTTTCCTGAATATATTCAGGAAAAAACGCATACGCCCTTTTTGGCCAACCAAGCAAGCTTGCAAAGGAAATCTGCACTACAATGAAGTCTCACTTCCCCCCGGTCAAAAGGGCCATCTGAAAAAAGTGTAAAATCCAGAAAGGCAGGACAGGCCATGGAGAACTGGGAGCCTTGTTATGCTGATGGGCGGGATGTAAATTGCCAACAGACACTCGGGAGAAGTGTATGGTGTTTCCGGAAACATCTAAAAAACAAAGCAACAGAGCCTAGGGCACTTCCACTTATGGTCCTATAGCTTAGGGAAATTAAAATCAAAAAGACACAGCCACCCCAAAGTTTGGGACGCCTCTGTTTACAAGAACCTCATTTACCGTTCAAGTTCAATATCACAGAAAGTGAAAAATGGATAAAGAACTTGTGGTACTTACGTACAATGCAGTATCACTCAGCAATGAAATCTATGTCATCAGGCCCGTAGCAGCATAATGAGTGGATTCAGGTACGATGATTCTAACTGAAATAAGTCACACAGAAAATGAAACATCATAAGGTATCACTAATACACGGAATGTGAACTTGGCTACACATGAACTGAATTCCAAAACAGAACAGGGTCTCAAATTTAGAAAACCAACTTATGCTTGCTTAAGGGGAAAGGTGAGCTGGGGTGCTGCATAAAACCAGAGATTGAAACGAGCACAGATAAAGTTCCTTAAGCCAAATATGGAATAGACAAGAGCTACTCCTTGCTCAACGAAATGGACTCAACACCGCATATTAAACGCCTAAGAATGTACCTGACTAGTAAGTATCTTAAAACCTATGGATTGCTATGTCTCCAAAAGAGAATCAAGCGTGTGTACAGGGGCATAAACGCAGCAGTGATAGGATTGGAGAGGTTCGGTGAGCAAATGAAGACCCTTTGAAGTCATATTGCATGGTACCCATTCCACGGGTCTCAACTCTCCAGGTTTAAGGTATTCTTCCTTCAGCTAAAACATGCATGTGGAACCCAGAGTATGATCAACCATGTGAACGGGAGACGTGTTCAAATATGTCTCAGTTTTCCTCCCCTGGTACTCGGGTGCAACATTCCAGACGCTTTACTAACACTCTCCCCACTTGGAGAGTCAGCGCCTTTAACCTCCTGTTTGGCCCAGTTTGCAATTTCTGCGGAAGATGAACAGGAATAGGGAACACCAATGAGAGATTAGCTGGAGGTGTCTGGACGGGCAAATTTAACTCTCATTTCCCACCAGGAAGAGGAAATAACCAAAGGCTCAGCGTGCCGGGCCTGAACCAGATTAGGGCCTGAAGCCATCCTGCGGTGTTGCGGCCAGCTCAAAAGAAAGCGAGTTGAAGAAAGGAGCTCAGGGGCACTGTAATTCACAAACCTGCAGAGTTATAAATGACAGCTATCGTCCAAAAATATACTGAAGTAAGGCTGCCAAGAGGACTTGAAAGCGGGGCAGAATTGCAGGAAACCGATTTCAGGAGGTAGACTGGAATTGCATTGAAAGCATAGGAAAAGAGGCAGAACGTCCACAATGATGCACTTGGCCAAAAAGGGCGTATGCGTTTTTTCCTGAATATATTCAGGAAAAAACGCATACGCCATTTTTGGCCAACCAAGCAAGCTTGCAAAGGAAATCTGCACTACAATGAAGTCTCACTTCCCCCCGGTCAAAAGGGCCATCTGAAAAAAGTGTAAAATCCAGAAAGGCAGGACAGGCCATGGAGAACTGGGAGCCTTGTTATGCTGATGGGCGGGATGTAAATTGCCAACAGACACTCGGGAGAAGTGTATGGTGTTTCCTGAAACATCTAAAAAACAAAGCAACAGAGCCTAGGGCACTTCCACTTATGGTCCTATAGCTTAGGGAAATTAAAATCAAAAAGACACAGCCACCCCAAAGTTTGGGACGCCTCTGTTTACAAGAACCTCGTTTACCGTACAAGTTCAATATCACAGAAAGTGAAAAATGGATAAAGAACTTGTGGTACTTACGTACAATGCAGTATCACTCAGCAATGAAATCTATGTCATCAGGCCCGTAGCAGCATAATGAGTGGATTCAGGTACGATGATTCTCACTGAAATAAGTCACACAGAAAAAGAAACATCATAAGATATCAGTAATACACGGAATGTAAACTTGGCTACACAGGAACTGAATTCCAAAACAGAACAGGGTCTCAAATTTAGAAAACCAACTTATGCTTGCTTAAGGGGAAAGGTGAGTTGGGGTGCTGCATAAAACCAGAGATTGAAATGAGCACAGATAAAGTTCCTTAAGCCAAATATGGACTAGACAAGAGCTACTCCTTGCTCAACGAAATGGACTCAACACCGCATATTAAACGCCTAAGAATGTACCTGACTAGTAAGTATCTTAAAACCTATGGATTGCTATGTCTCCAAAAGAGAATCAAGCGTGTGTACAGGGGCATAAACGCAGCAGTGATAGGATTGGAGAGGTTCGGTGAGCAAATGAAGACCCTTTGAAGTCATATTGCATGGTACCCA